>NC_132937.1:7318632-7554762 GCF_034638445.1 Ciconia boyciana | reverse complement strand
CCAGTAACACTGACTTCTGCTCTCTGGATTCAGGAAACTGCTTTCCTACCATAGAAAGAAAATAAGTGCTTAGCCTAATCACTAGAAAACATCTCCTGTCCTGTGTCCTGCAATAGTTGAAGACTTGTCCTGGTTTCGGCTGGGATAGAGTTAATTTTCTTCCTAGTAGCTGGTATAGTGCTGTGTTTTGGATTTAGTATGAGAATAATGTTGATAACACACTGATGTTTTAGTTGTTGCTAAGTAATGCTTACACTAGTCAAGGACTTTTCAGCTTCCCATGCTCTGCCAGGTGCACAAGAAGCTGGGAGGGGGAACAGCCAGGATAGTTGATCCAAACTGGCCAAAGGGCTATTCCATACCATATGACGTCATGCTCAGTATATAAACTGGGGGGAGTTGGCCATGGGGTAGCGATCTCTGCTCAGGGACTGGCTGGGCGTCGGTCAGCAGGTGGTGAGCGGTTGCATCACTTGCAGGGTTTTTTTTTCCCTGGGTTTTGTTCCTCTCCCTCTCTCTCTTGTTATTTTCCTGTTATTTCAATTTTATTATTATTATTATTATTATTTTATTCTATTTCAGTTATTAAACTGTTCTTATCTCAGCCCACGAGTTTTCTTACTTGTGCTCTTCAGATTCTCTCCCCCATCCCACCGGGGGAGGGTGAGCAAGCGACTCTGTGGTGCTTAGTTGCTGTTGCGTTAACAGTTACTGTCTCATGTAGGATTCTGAGGAGTGGCTGGGGGGGGAACCCTCCCATTGAGTCATGAGGTGCAGACAGGACCCCCTTGCTTTCTAAACTCTTTCTCAGAGAGGAGTCTAGGTGCGGCTAAGTCCAGTCTTAGTCTCAGACTTGGTCAATGGTTTATTTTCTAAGGACTGTATAGGTAGCCACTCATCAGAGTCAACGTTTGCCTGTCAGATCCCTCTCAGGGCTTTCACTGAAACAGCTTTGCAAAGTTGATTAAGGTGACAGCGTTAATTTGACAACGTTATAAGTCCGGTCATGTTCAGCGTACTGAACTTCACGATTACGGATTCACTAATAATGCGCTGCACCCCCAGTCTAGTCGTGTTGCATGAACTATCGCGGCCACACTTAAAGAGTCTGGTCGTGTTCAATGAGAACTACCACGGCTAGATTAATGAAGAGTGCAGTTTATTAGAGCAACAGACACACAGGTTCTTTGGATTACCAGTGATAAATTAACTGTCTGCAAAGCACATGCAAATACCAAGAGTATGAGTAACACTGCTGGCTATAAATGCATTAAAAGATATAAAGCGACTCTAGAGAGATTTCTAAGTTTCCCGGGGAGGCACTTGGTATAACCAAGTGTTCGACTCTTACCCAAAGGCGTCCTGATGTGGGGGAAGAGAGGCTCAGCCCGTCGACTGATCCCAGAGGTCAGAGTGGTACACGATGGTGTCTTCCCTAACATATTCTCTCTTTTAAGCCATTTTATACTATCTTTCACCTTTCAGGTGGAGCTTGAGTGACTCTAGTCATACATACCTTTGTTTAGGATTGGTGTAAAGTTTTCTCGCTTCGTTTTTAAAGGTATAGGCTAGGAAAATTCAAAGCGCAAGCTCAGTGAGGGGTGGTCGCACCTTGGAGGCGGGTAGCTTTTGGGATGGAGGTGTGTTTTGGTATTATAATGATGTTATAATGAGCAAAGTTCACCAAAAGGACAGCATTTTGTCAAAAACATGACAGGCTGTTGGCCCAGGGTAGCAAATATGCAGCTTATCAGTTCCATAATACCTTTAAGTTCCCATATAATCGCAGAGCCTGGCCGCGGTATCTACACACCGCTCCACCCTCTGAGCAGTACTTCTTAGAGTCAGCACACCAAGTTCCCTGGCGTTACCAACATCTAAGATTGCAGGCCTAGGGAACTTCCATGGAATGGATTCCTTGCATGTCAGCCGCACTCCACCCGGGAAGCTTCTTCAATGCTGTGCCTTACCTAAAAGTGTGAATATAAGTTTAATTTCTAAGTAGGTCACCTCCAGCAATTATTCCACAGTTGCCGACTGAAGCTAAACCACGACACTGACCAAAGGGATGTTCCGTATTCTCAGCAATAAAAACTAAGAGAAAGGAATAGAGGGGGCATTCGTTATTAAGGTGTTTGTCTTCTGAATCAATTGCTATGCGTACTGAGGCCCTACTTCTCAGGAGGTGTCTGGACATTACCTGCTGATGGGAAGTAGAGAATGAATATTCTTTTCTTTTTTCTTTTTTTGCTTTACTTCTACACAGGGCCTTTGCTTTTTTTTTTTTTTTCATTAAACTGCCTTTATCTTGACCCATGCTTTTTTCATCTTATTTTTGTCCCCCTGTCCTGCTGAGGAGGGGGAGTGAGAGAGTGGCTTGGTGGGCACCTGGCAGCCAGCCAAGTTTAACCCACCACAGTGTGGGTGTGTAATTCATTAGCAAACTTCAAACTAGACTAGCCAGTGAGTAGGAGTCTGGGCAGAGGTATCAGGCAGGCAAGGGTCTGTGATGGCATCTTGGGGGGACTTGTGAGTGTAGAGTGCCTGTGGAATGAGTATGTGAGTGCGTGTGTGTGTTTGCTAGTGAGCATCATGCTGGACTAGCCAGCGTATAGAAGAACCGTCAGGCGGGTAAGAGACCCTGGGATCCGGGCAGTGGTACCTGACATACAGAGGCCCTGGGTCCCAGGGCACACCAGACTTGGCTCCAGCAGCTGGGCAGGAGGAAGTACTGGGCCAGAGCATCTGGAGGAGATAGCCCCACTTTTAACATCTCCTAACAGGGAGGAGAGGTCAAATTTTTTGCTGAGTCAACTTTGGCCATCTATTTCCTCCCTGGACAGTGCTAGGTCTCATCATTATGGCCAATTCCTGAGTCTGGTGAGAGTGAGAATTATTAGGGCAATTGCTACAAAGGATTGCCACGCAACCAAGATGACAGTTCTGTGCCATCTCAAAAGCTTTTTATGCTTCCCCTATCGGTGACCTACTGAAGTCTCCACTACTAGTTTATTCCCAAATTCAATATTTTTAGGAAATGAGGGCACTGTGGCAATAGCTTTCTTAAAAAAAAAAAATATCGCATGACTTTTCCTGCAGCATACCCTGAAGAACAATGTTTACCAAGGCTCACCCTTTTTAAATGTGAATCTTAGTATCTTAAATGTTACATGTTTTTAATATGGGTGTTAGATTGCACATTCAAGTGACAGATGGATTAAAGCTACTGTAAAACTGGTACTATTGTCCTCTTGATACATTCACTGTATTTAAGTGTTAGCGTGTCAGGGGGAGGGTGGAACCCCTCCTCCCCAACCTCCACTGCCATATTTATAATTACACAGCTTCTAGGCCAGCAATGCAAGTGCTCTCTGTTCCCTGTGGTTCAAAGATTTCTTGCTGACTTTATCCTCATCACAACTGTATGCCCATCAGAGGATGCTGGTCCTCACCTCATTTTCTGCTGTGAAATTTATCAAAAAGCAGCTCAGATTACATACTTTTCTAATATTATATTTTCATATCATAATCTTGGCTGTTTAGTTGCCCCAACTGCAGCTTCTCTTCCAAGCAATAATTGTACTCTTCTCCCAGAGCCAGAAGCAGAGACTGCATAATCTGTTTTCTGGCATTCTTTTGCTTTCTGTCAACCACCACCAAAGAAGCTGTAAGCATGGAGGAAGTGGTTGTACAATTAAGGTTTTATGCTGTGCCTGAAGGGGACTTGAGTTTTATCCCTGACTGTACCACATACTTCCAAAGCAAGCAAGCTGGTGAGTTCTCTAAGTCACTACTCCTGTTTCTCTCATTTTCTGACAGCTGGGACCTGATCTTTCGAAAGCACAGTGTCTTCTGACATGCTGTCTGCAGGGACTGAATGTGGAACTGAGGAATCTAAAAGCTAAAGTTCCAAGTATCAGGGTCCTGAGTGCACTAATAGGCTTTAATGGCCCTGACCAGCCTCAACTGGGGCCTCCACCTACTGCCCATGGTCCCAGGAGCCCCATTTAAGCTCAGCCCTGGGCCTTCAGTCCTTGCTTGAGCTATGTCATGGGTGTATCTGTACCCAGTCCTGTTGTCTGATTATTGTTTGGACTTCTTAGATTGACCTTGGACCTGACTTGTTGCCTTGCCTTTGTCTGATGATTTCTGGACTGTTCATGGAACCTTTTCTTGTGACCATCCCCACTCACTCAGCTCAGGTGCTTTGGGACTGCACACTGATTAGTGAGGGTACTGCCACTACCTGTGTTGTGGTCACCCTTGTCTCACCTTCACTTGTGGAACAGCCTGCTTTTACTGTTCTCTGACACTAAGTGTGTGAGAGAGGACTGGAGTTCTTACAGAGAAAATAGTAACATATTTACAAATTTACACAAGGTCCAGCCTCTAGAGGGAGACGAAGAGAGCATTCCCTGAAGCTACACAAGAGGGCACACTTAGAGTTCAGTCAGTGGCATGGTGGATACTCTTTCAGCCTTACAGGCAAAACATCCCACTCTTCCAAGTATTAAGTGAAAGGTCCAACTGAGAACCCTGGTCTCAGCCATCAAATAATTTGGTCAAGGAACCCAGTTTCAAATCCCACAAATACAGGCAAGTAACACAAACTGTTTCGTGTGACTCATGGTCTGTGAAAAAGCATCCTCTAAACAGTTTTTATGGTTAAAATTATAATGTCAATTACAATATAACATGCAATAGGGCACAAGTGTTCCACATTTCTGTCATTTGTCATACATTGATATGACCTGTATCACACACTGTCAGAACTGATTGAGAAATTTGGTTATGGTCTGTGAGAGTGTGTATGTCTAGTAGACAGTATCTTCATAAAGAGGGATTTTGATAAATCGGAGAAATGGACTGGGAAAAAACTAAGATGCTGTTCAGCAGGGACATGTAAGCAGGATGAATGAACTATATATATACAGAAAGGGGGAGCAACTCTAGAAAAGGACCTCAGAGGTATAGATCACAATGTGAATCAACAAAGTCACACAAATAGCACATCCCATGCTGAACTGCATCAACAGCAGTGTCATCTGCAAGATGCACACTGTTCTTCAGGAAAGATGTGAAGAAGCTGGAGAGAGTACAGAGGATAGCAACAAACACCCTGAACATGAGCTATTACAGAGGAGTGAATAAGTTGGGGTTGTTTAGCCTGCAAAAGAGAAGAGAGAATGGAGACAGAGATACAGTATTCAAATGAACTGCTTCAAGAAATAAGGGACTATTGGACTGTTCTCTGTGGCCGTGGTGGACAGAATAAGAAATAACAGGCTTAAATTGCAGTAAGAAAGATTTAAGTTAGACACTAGGAAAAAGCTTTCTAGCAGGAAGACTAGTAAATCACTGGAGCAGACTGCCTAGGGAGGTGGAATGCCTCCATTGCTAGAGATCTTTAAGAACAGACTACATAAGTATGTGTGTCAGGAAGGACACAGGTATGTATGATATTATTCTGGGGATGAGTAGGGACTAGATGACCTCCTGGGGTTCCTTCCAGCCCTATAATTCTATGGGATATATGTTAGGAAGCACTGAAGAGCCCATGTTCCAGTCCATGGACTATTACAATTTAAAGATCAGATGTGCTTAAACATAGCAACAGAAATTATATGTGTTTAAATTTTAGATAATCACTTTAGCTTTTGGAGTATCACAGTGTAATACCTATATCCCTGTAATAGTACCAAACTCTGTTTTTGATGGGATATGGAGTTTCCCTACTGATGTCAGATGCATTTCCTTTGTATTTACCCTTTTATGCTTCAAATTCAAATGTGGCTCAAAACATGGGAGAGGTTACTGTTTCATAGGACTTTCCTTTTCATTTTTCAAAGAGGGTTATTCAGATAGGTAACCTGCTTCATGTTCCTGCTGATGGAAGGATATTGAGTCAAGACTCAATAGTCCTCGTTAAACTTTCGAATCCTATACTAAGAGCAATAAGGCCAAACAATAGATAAAAAGTTTAGTTTTAAGAGTATGTTTATAATGAGAGCATTGCTTAATTTTCAGCAAAAATCATTACTCTACTTGGGGCAGCTGATAAAACCATTTGGTTGGCTACAATCTCTTTCAGCAGATGGAGGATTATTATATTCAGCTAATATGACTTTCTGCATAGCTTAGGACATGCAGCTCTTGAAGAGTAAAGGAGACAAAAATATCCTTATGCTGCATTTGGAAAAATGGATTGTTTGGGACATGTTGTGTTTGTGTGTGCATGCACATGTGTGCATAAGCACACATTTTTGTGTGGGCACGATGGGCAAAAAATTCACAATTAAAGCAACTTTCTGTCACTTGGAAGGTGCAGGATGTTTATTGCTAGGGATAGAGCAGTTATTGTCTATTGGAAAAAAATGCTAGTGTGGAAATTCCAGAAAGTTTCAAAAATCACCCTTAACATTTCTAAAACAATCTAGAGGTTTTTAGACATTTACAAGATCATTCAGCTCTTCCATCAAAAATGTGTATGAGCCTGATCATATTTTTATTCAGGCAAATTGGAGACTTCACAAAATAAGGAAAAATATTAAAAGAAAAAACAAACAAACAAACAAAAAACTTGGTCTGAAGAGCTTGCCATAAAATATAAAGAATTAATATATGTTTTATCATAACTAACAAAATCATGTTCTCTTAAAATTCAGATTCCTGACAGTGCCAAGATTTTAACCTTCTGTTTTCAGCAAAAGATCATACAGGATTGGCAAGACAGACTAAGTGTACAAAACCCATGAAACTGATGTCACCGAAATCAGGAATCAAACTCCTTAACACCAATGTAGCATTAAGAAACAGGCATTCTTTATTAAGGCACCAGATTACTTCATCATTCCCCAGCTTTAATGTAACCAGGGGTTCAGCTGGGGTTCACTCCCCTGGTCTCCTTCAGTCCTCATCATTCAGAGTCATCAACTTAATTGCCTGTAGTGAAAGATCCAATTCTCTCACTTTGGGACATTCCCTTTTCCAGTGCCCCCTGTCCTCACAGACAGCACACTGATCTTCTGCCAGCCGGGGAGGTCTAAACGGAGGAGCTGCTCCTCCTGGTGGTCCTCCTCTTCCCCCTCCCCTACCTATTCCTGCTTTCCCTCCTCCTCCTTTCCACATTTCAAACACCTTTTCCCAATGCTACAGGCAGAGCAACATCATCTTAAACTCTTATTCCTTCCCTGTTTTTTTTCCAAAGTCAATACCATAGAATCTTGCAGGATAATCCCACACTGTTTTTGCCACTCGGGATGATTTCGCAAAGTGAAAAATAAATACCTCATAAGGTATTTCATCCCATTTACCCTCCCGCCTACAAAACAGCATTAATTGCAAGATGGTATTATACCTTAATGTACCATTCTTTGGCCATTTTTCCCTGCTATCCAAAGTATACAATGGCCACCAATGATTACAATATTCAGTCAATTGTTTCTGAGTTAGTGGATCTCCTCCTAGATTTTTCCAATGCCTTAATATACAGCCTAGAGGGGATGTTCTCGGGATCCCCCCTTCCAGCGATTGCTGACTTCCCATTATAAAATAATACAACAACACAAAAACATAGAAACTATATCTGAACACACAGCAAATCCGTAGTTCCAATATCCAGACCAAAATTCAAAGACCAATAGCCAGTTGGCCAGTCGAATCCCTTTGGGGACTCTAACCTCGACCTTTAGCCAGAGCTCCACAGGCTTTCGCCTAGCAGAGATTAGCTACCTTAGGTACCTTTTGTAGCCCAACCCTGCGTAGCTTTCGCTGCGCCTTAGAGGCAGGCAACCAACCCTTGCTACCGGTATACTCAGAAAGAATGCCTTATTACCTTGTTCCAGGGGATCTTGCTCAGAATTCTTCGGTCCGGGGATCGGAGATTCTCCCCGAGAATTGCTCGGTGCCGGCTGGAGGTCCTGCGATCCCTCGGATACGTCGAAATTCAGAAGCAGGGTCCCATCTGGGTCGCCAAAACTGTCACCGAAATCGGGAATCAAACTCCTTAACACCAATGTAGTATTAAGAAGCAGGCATTCTTTATTACGGCGCCGTATGCGCGGGGGATCGTTCCACCTAGCGTGCATACTGCAGGTTACATCAACCAAAACTTATATTGTCCAATTACATACATATGCATCAAATTTCCTGGAATTACCATATATATTCATTCTATTTCCTGGAACTAATTATCATCCTCGCGTGGTCATTATGCATGCATCTTTGAGCTCTGAGGGGCTTCCGTGGGGGTCTCTGGTGGTCCTTGGTGGTGCTACAGGTGTGTCCTTTAGTTGACCCCTTCTTCTGGACATGCGCAATCCCACCTTGCTTATGTAACCCGTTTTCCTTCTTCATGGTGCATGGTCCCTAACAATGATTTGGCACCCTTAACACAAACCAATTATTCTAACTACCCTCGACTCATTGTCAAGATGGGCTGGGGCTGTACTGGGAACATAGCAGCATGTCCGTACTACTCCTTGTCCAATTGTCTTTGGGCATAGTAGCATATCCATAGCCATAGGTGTACAAACACAATATTAAAGCATTGTCTAACCTGCTTCTATCTCTATGTTGCTTAGTTACAAAAGAACGAACTAATCATTTTGGATACATCTGGTTACAACTGCATATCCAGCTTTCCGTCTTCCTTCCAACATAAAACTGCTCCCATCAGTAAATACCTCCACTTCTGCATTTGGTAGGGGTTTGTCTCACAGATCAGGCCTACTAGAATACACTTGTTCGATGGTGGTTAAGCAGTCATGATGCAATTCACCGGATTCAGAAATCAGGATCAGGGTTGCAGGATTTAGAGCAGAGGTCAGGGAGATTACAACATCATCTTGTTCCAGCAGCACCGCTTGATATTTAGCTAGCCTGCTTGGGGAGATCCAATGATGCCCTTTATTCTCAAGGAGAGAAGACACAGCATGAGGTATAAACACAGTAATCGGTTGGCCTAACGTCAATTTCCGAGATTCTTCAGTCAAAGTTGCAGTAGCCGCTACTGCCCTCAAACAAGCGGGCCAACCTTTACTGACCTCATCTAATTGCTTTGAAAAGTATCCCACCGGTCTTTTCTAGCTCCCCAATTTTTGTGTCAAAACTCCTAATGCCACCTGCTGTCATTCATGTACATATAATTGGAAGGGTTTCCTCAAATTTGGGAGTCCCAAAGCAGGAGCCTCCATGAGTTTCCTTTTAATTTCATCAAAACTCTTCCTACATTCAGGTGTCCATTCAAGAACCCCTCAGGTCCTTTCACAGCGGCATACAGTGGTTTGGCAATTAGTCCAAAATTGTGAATCCATAAGCGACACCATCCGACCATCCCCAGAAATCCTCTTAATTGTTTCTTTGATGTAGGTACAGCAATTCTACAAATCGCCTCTTTTCTCTCAGTACTTAATTCTCTCTGTCCTTTGGTGATTTCAAACCCCATATATTGGACCTTTTTTTTTCCCAATCTGAGCCTTTTTCTTAGAAACCCAATACCCTGCCAAGCCCAGAAACTTAAGCAAACTGATGGTGACTTCCAGACATGCCTCATAACTGTCAGAACCAATTAGCAAATCATCAACATATTGCAACAATGTTACAGCATCATGATCATTTTGCCATAGTTCCACTTCTTTGGCTAGTACGTTACCAAACAAGGTAGGGCTGTTCTTGAATCCCTGGGGAAGGACAGTCCAGCAGAGTTGTGTCTTTCGTCCTGTAGTTGGATTCTCCCATTCAAAGGCGAAGATGGTCTGGCTCTGCTCATCCACAGGTATACAGAAGAAGGCATCCTTTAAATCTAACACTGTGAAATAAGTATTACTGTTAGGGATTGTAGTAAGGAGGGTATATGGGTTTGGAACCACAGGGTGGACATCTACTGTCCTTGCATTAATTTCTCGTAAGTCCTGTACCAGTCTATATTCAGAAGAATCGGGCTTCTTTACAGGTAGGATGGGAGTATTAAATTCCGATTGACACTCCCGTAACAATCCATGTTCTAGAAAGGAGCTTATTATAGGTTCTAATCCTTTTTGGGCCTCCAGCTTAATGGGGTATTGTTTCTTTCTTACCGGTTGAGCTCCTGGTTTCGGTTCAATCTTTACCGGGTCGCATTCTTCGCTCGTCCGGGCATCTTCGATGCCCACACCAGAGGTATGACCGCATTCAGTATTTTCTCTGGAATATTCATTTCTTCATTAGGATCTCTCTTGGTCAACAAACGTATCTGGGCTTTCCAGGCAGTCTCAGGAGGAATATGCAGCTGAACAGAGTCTTCAGAAAAAGTTAGTTGTGCATTCAGTTTACAAAGTAAATCCCGTCCAAGCAATGGTAGGGGCATTCTAGCATCTAAAGGAATTCATGAGTTAGTTTAGTATTTCCAATAGAACATTCCATAGGTTGTAAAAATGGCCTTAAAGTCTTTTTCCCTGTTGCACCAACAACGCTTATTTTAGTTCTACTTAAGGGTCCCCTACAACTAGTTACTACAGAATGTGTGGCTCCACTATCAATTACAAAAATCTATTATTTCATTCCCCAGCTTGACTGGAACCAGAGGATCAGATGGGGAAACTTTATATACCTTATATACAATTGACAATACCTGTGAGATTGTCATTCCATCCGCACCCTCTACCTTTTGTAATTTCTTTCTTATATCTGCTGCCGCTTGACCAATAAACAGCATGTTAAATAACTTTGAATTGCTATCATCTTCTGGATCCAGATCTGTCCATTTTCGAGCTACTTCACACAGTCTCTCATAGAAGGCTGATGGGGTTTCCTTATCCCCCTGCCTTTACTTCATATAGTTCAGATAAACTCTTAGGCTTTTGCACTCCATGTTGAATCCCATACAAAATTAACTTTTGATATTCCTTTACCCTCTGTAATCCCTCACTTGTGTTTGGATCCCACTTTGGATCCTCTTTTGGGAGGTATTGGTATTAGGCACCCCCCCCGTTGTTGGATCAGTCCCTCTCTAGCCTTCTCTAAAATCGTTCTTCTCTCCTCAGTGGTAAGCAAATATTCTAGGAGAGCCTGTACATCTCCCCAGTTAGGATTATGAGTCATCATTACAGTTTTAACAGTGCTATACATTCCTTCTGGATTGTTTCGATTCAATGCAACAAGATTTTCCCTTTTTCTCTTTTAACGCATATATTCCAATCTGATGTTTAGAATCCACTAAGCCACATTTCCTCCTAATATCGCAATAATTTCTTAACGAAAAAAACCATATCCACATAAGGTATTTCATCCCATTTTTCACTTCTCTGACAAAACAACATTAATTGCAATATAGTGTTATATTTCAAGGATCCATTCTCAGGTCATTTTTCACCATCTTCCAATTGATATTGTGGCCACCATTGATTACAATATCATTTTAGCTTATTTTTAGTCATGGTATCCACCCCAAATTTATTCCAATTCTTTAGGATGCATCCTAGAGGAGAGCAAAGGGGTGCCTCCTGGGAAGCAGCAGCGCCCATATTGGTACCGAAAAACCCAGCATTTCTACACAAACCAGAATGAGGGACGTCTCCCTTCGTTACTCAGAACAGAACAGAACAGCGTGTAGAAACAAACAGAACTATGCTACTGCCACGTATCTTTCCTGGTGCGTCTTATGCAGAGCCCAGAACAGAACAGATGATGCCTGCTTCCCAAGAGATCTTGCCCCTACCCCCATTTTCTCATATCCCCCCAAAAAACCCCTCTTTTCAGTAGCATTGCACCATTGTGTCGCTTACCGCCCGACTGCAGGAGAGGAGCTGAAGGAGTCCCCGATCAACGGGTTGGTGCACGCTGGAGTCCACTCAGGTCTCTTCTCCCCGTCAGATGTGGCAAGATGAAACAGGCAAGGCTGTCAGCTCAGTCCCATCTGGGTCGCCAAAACTGTTATCCCACAAGTGTGAGGTCGTTTACCCAGTGTGCAAGATGCCAATATACACACAGGGCAGAGGTATTTTATTTCATGTCTGTGCAGAGATGGGTGCTAGGTGGTCATTCCACAAAGCTAGCACAAAGTTCGGTCATACAGGTACAGTATTTATACGGTCTAGTTATGCATATGCATAAGTAATTACACAAAGCAGTTTTCTATTGGTCTACATTTCTCTTGTTTCAACTTAAAGCTACAGTACTACTTTAATATTCTGCGCATGCTTGAAGGTGGGAGTGTTACCACAAACCATATATATATATTTTTTTTTTTTAAATAAAATAGAAAAGGTATAGAAGTTATTAGTATCTAAGAAAGAATCATAGTTAGGAGTGGAAATTAGTATATGGGAATTGTAGAATCTTCAAGGTAATAGATAATGCTCAGGCCAGATAAGAGGGTACTGGCACTGCATACTTCACAAACAAGCATATGTTTCACTAACTAGCATCTCCTCAACGAATGCAAAGCTGTAACACTTCAAGGACTGATACCAGGAACATCCTCCTACAGGGAAGGTCATAAAGATAAAGGGACGCCACAACAACCATGAAAACAATGGTAGTCACAGTAACTAGGGGAAAGATAAAGATGGCAGGGGGAGATTGTGACCACCGACCCAATTGAGGGACGAAAGGACTACCCCCCCCTTGTGAGCACATGCAGTGAATTAAAATCACACTGTAGCTTTAAATCGAAGCGGTGAAAATACAGACCAATAGAAGAAAAGGATGCTTAGTCAGTCTAATGATTATGTATGAGATAGGCGTGGTATGTTAATTTTCATGTATAAATGTTGAAGAGAATTACAGTAGGTGTGCTCGATTTGTGGAAATATTCCACCTCGTACCCTGCGCAGAATAAAACAATGTCTCCTCTCTAAACATACTTTGTGTGTTTTGGGAGTTATTTTATAAAAGAGGTAACAGAGGGGTAGCTTTCTTTGGTCTTTAATTGAGTCGGTGATCATGATCTCCCCCTGCCGCCTTTACCTTTTCCCTAGTTACTGCAGTTTTTTCCCTGACTTCATGTTTCTTCGGCACTCCCCCAGTCTTCCGTGCCTTCGAGGGCAGGATGTTCCCCTTTTATCAGTCTTTTAGTTCTTCAAGGGCACAGTCGTTAGCAAGGCATGCGTTGTTTATACGTAAAGTATCTTCTTTCACAAGGCCTTTATCGCCCTTGCATCAGTATCAGGGTCCACAGTGCACCCCCTTCCCCCAGGGGTTTGGCTGCCTAGGATCAGGGGCAACTTAGATAGGCAGCTATGTGACATTGAAACTGTGGTGAAAAAAGCTTCAAAGTGAAAGCTGGAAGAAGACTCAGTGAAGGCCCCCTCCCCTTCTCTTGGGAGCTGCATCTAAGCTAGACATTCACCCTAGGCACTTGCCCTTGGTCCTTGCCTGAGCTACACTGCAGCCATGCCCATGTCTGGCCATGTACTCTGTTGATATGGACCCTTACTTGCTGGAAGTGACTTCATGGCTTGACTTCAGACTTGCCTCATCACTGTGGACTTGCCTGGCCATCACCAGACTGTGGCTGACCCTGGTTACTGTCACCAGACCTGCTCTGCTCCCCTTGTTTGGCTCAAGGATCACCTATCAAATACAAGGAAGAAATTATTCGACTTCTACAGGATATTCAAAGACCTAAGGAAGTGGCAGTAATGCACTGCAAAGCGCATCAATTTGGACAAACCGCAGTAAATGTGGTTAATCGATTGGCTGATAAAACTGCTAAAGAGGTGGCTGAACAAAGCATCCTTGCATTGGTACCAGTAAAACAGATGAAGTTCCCAACTCTAAAACCTAATTATGGTGAGTTAGATCAACAATTGTCATCGCTGTTAAAAGCAACCATAAATGAAGAGGGTTGGTTAGTAACTCCTGCAAAACAAGTTATTATCAGTCACAATACAGGTAATGACTGAGATTGTAGAAGAGAGACACGAGGAAACACATTAGGGTAGCGAGGCTATGATTTCTAGTCTTCAAGATTCGATTATATGCGTAGGGATGACAGGAACAGTAAAGTCTGTAATAGCAAAATGCCACAAAAATAGGTCTGCATGACCTGAACATACAATTACAAGCTACTTCAAGAATGACCCTTCAGAATCGCCTTGCTTTAGATCTCTTATTACTACATGAATGTGGTGGTTGTGGCTATTTGTATTTTAATGATGATAAATGTTGTATACATATCCCAAACATGACTGAGAATTTGGAGAAACAACTTGATACTGTACAAAATGTGGCAAAGTTGAATCGTAATTTAAGGGAGGCTATGGAAACAGGATGGCTTAACAAGATTTTACATGGATTAGGATTCTCCCTAAGAGGATGGTTACAGAGTCTGTTGCAAAATGTAATTGTCTTTCTAATAATAATGATAGTTGTTCTTGTTCTGTTTGGATGTTTGAGAAGTTTGATTACTAGACAATTATCCCAAGCGCATGTATTGGTTGTGCGAAATGAAAGTGAGACTCATCGAATAAGGGTCAGTTATCGATAAGTCTCAAAGGGGGGAAATGTTGGAAAATAAGTGAGGAACATGTAAAGAATAAAGTTCAAAGGGTCAACCAAGAAGGAACAAAAGAAAACCCAAGAATATCCTGGTGAAACCGGATCTTCTAACATGTGATATTTAACAATGGAGAAAATTAAGCCTTAAAAGGAAGAATGACCCTGGATTCATGACCTGAAAAGCATGGTTTTGGGGTCTACGACCACCAGTGACCACCAGAGGACGCCCACGTGAAAAACTGAGCATGCGTTATGCTGAATCATCATTATGTAAGCTACTAATTAACATAGTCCCGCCTAGTAGTGTGAAAACCTATGCATATGGAAAGATATACTGTATAAATGAACCTAGATCTGTGTAAACTGGTATGCACGTTAGGTGGAAGGATCCCCTGTGCATCCAGCGCTGCAATAAAGAGAATGCCTGCTTCTTAATGCTGCGTTGGTGTTAAGAGGTTTATTCCCGATTTCGGTGACACTATAATAAATTCTGTGTGATACTGAACTGATTTTCCACTCCATCCCATAATTTGTCCCACCTCTAGGCAGCAACCTGCCCTTAGTCCAAAAGGTGATCTGGAGCACTACATCAGATGACTAATCATGACGGGTTTCACTCCTGAACAATGGGGGTGATGGCTCTGCTGGGACAGCCCTGGGAGAGGCCTGGACAAAATGTTCTTTCTTTGGGAGTCCTTGATTCGGGTTCTGCCTGCCATTGTGCACCCCTGTGCTCCTCTGGGCTTGTGCAGCTGGGCCTTTGATGGGCTGATGGCCACTGTGATGGACATGGGAGTAGCCCAGCAGGGTATTATTTGGGCTCCCCCTCTTGCCATTATCTCTCTGAAGCTCCTTTGTGGGTTTGCAGATGAGCTTTATCACATAACACGACCTAACAATAGTATTATTAGCCATGCCTTGAGGCTTCAACCTGCTATGCAAACAAATTGAGATAAGAGATAATGCCCTTCCTTTAAGTGTTTGCATTCTAGGAAGTCAAGCAAGACAAAGAGTGAATCAAAAGCAGAACTAGGGACTGAATCAAAGACTCCTGGGCCAGGCCTTCTCTGATGTTTTAAACTCCCCTTTCCCAGCTTCTACTGCTTGAGCTGCAGTGATTTATCAAAACTATGGCTCACACAGCCCAAGTTGACCACCTCTAAAATACTTTTAGAGTACAGCCCCCCTTTTGAAGATGACATTTGGAGGTTGTGGTTCGACAGCAACCCAGCTTTGGAGGAATCTAGTACTAGGACAAAAATATTTCATCTGGATGGTGACCAGTACTATGATCTGAAAGAAACTCAATTGGTTCAAATTTGTTACAAAAGTTTGTACTGGCAGGTTTTGTGCCAGTTCAAGTACTATCTGCCCCTCTAAGGCTAGCAGAACATAAAACAAAAAGCGAAGATATTAGCATGTCTTGTTCTCGTGCTGGAGACTGAGAAATTCAGTACAAGGTCTTAGTGTTGTCTCACAAACGGAGTTCATTACCCGGTGTGCAACACCCAATACACACACAGAGCCAAGATATCAGTTTATTTCAAGTTTTGCGCAAGACCGGGTGCTAGGTGGTAGCTCCACAAAGCTAGCACACCGCTCGTTCATACAGGTGCAGTATTTATACAGTCTAGTTATACATATGCATAAGTAATTACGCAAAGTACTTTTCTATTGGTCTACATTTTATCACCTTATCCTTAAAGCTACAGTGCTACTTTAATATTCTGCGCATACTCAAAGGTGAGGGGTCTCTGCTTGGGCCGGGGTCTCCAGGTCAAGGGGTGTGATTTTAGTATTATAATGAGGATAGTTCGCCTGAGGGTGCTTCTTATCACACTTCTGCTAGTAGTTTCAGATGGTTCCCAAAACATCTTAATTAGCTTACATATTTCTCCAGGATGTGTTTCACTCCAAAGGACAATATTTTTTGATTAGACATTCCACACCCTGGTCTGAATCCCCCTTACCAACTTTACGTAAGTCCCGGTGTAACCAGATGTAACCAAAATGATTAGTTCGTTCTTTTGTAACTAAGCAACATAGAGATAGGAGTGGGGTAGACAATACTTTAATGTTGTTTGTACACCTATGGCTATGGATATGCTGCCATGCCCAAAGACAATTGGACGAGGAGGAGTACGGACATGCTGCTATGTTCCCAGTACAGCCCCAGCCCATCTTGACAATGAGTCGAGGGTAGTTAGAATAATTGGTTTGTGTTAAGGGTGCCAAATCATTGTTAGGGACCATGCACCATGAAGAAGGGAAGCAAGTTACATAAGCAAGATGATATTGTGCATGTCCAGAAGACGGGGTCAACTAAAGGACACACCTGTACGACCACCAAGGACCACCAGAGACCCCCACAGAAGCCCCTCGGAGCTCAAGGACACATGCGTAATGACCACGCAAGGATGATAATTAGTTCTGGGAAATAGAATGAATATGCATGATCATTCTGGGAAATTTGATGCATATGTATGTGATCGGACAATATAAGTTTTGGCTGATGTAACCTGCGGTATGCACGCTAGGTGGAACGATCCCCCGTGCATCCGGCGCCGTAATAAAGAATGCCTGCTTCTTAATACTACATTGGTGTTAAGGAGTTTGATTCCCGATTTCGGTGACAGTTTTGGCGACCCAGATGGGACCCTGCTTCTGAATTTTGACGGATCCGAGGGATCGCAGGACCTCCAGCTGGCACCGAGGGATTCTCGGGGAGAACCTCCGATCCCCGGACCGAAGAATTCTGAGCATGATCCCCTGGAACAAGGTAATAAGGCATTCTTCTAATGGGTAACAGAGCTCTAGGTAGGACGTGGGTTAGAGTCCCACTAAAGCCTGCTCGTAAGGCGCGGCGAAAGCTACGCAGGGTTGGGCTAAAGAGGTACCTCGGTTGGTAAGTCTCTGCTAGGCGAAAGCCTGTGGAGCAGGGCCCAAGGGGGAGTCTTCAACAGGGAGTTGAAGTCTCCAAGTTTGGGATTTCCGGCAGGGGGCTGGAATCCCAGAGGGAGCTCCAACAAGGGTTGGGGTCCCTCTGACTAGTGCTTGTGATAGTGCACAATCACAACCACTAGTCTTTTGGGAAATGGGTACATTTCCAAGTAAAAAAAATCCATCCCGCAAAGAACACCTTTGCAATGTATTTTAAAACATTGGAAAGATCTGGGGGGTGATCCTTTGACTCGGAAACAATTACTTGACTATTGTAATTATTGGTTGCCAAAGTATACCTTGGAAGGTGGGGAGAGATGGCCAGAAAATGGGACATTGCGATATAATACCATCTTGCAATTAATGTTATTTTGCAAAAGGGAAGGTAAATGAGATAAAATACCTTATGAGGTATTTATTTTTCACTTTGCGAAATCATCCCGAGTGGCAAAAACAGTGTGGGATTATCCTGCAAGATTCTATGGTATTGACTTTGGAAAAAAAACAGGGAAGGAATAAGAGTTTAAGATGATGTTGCTCTGCCTGTAGCATTGGGAAAAGGTGTTTGAAATGTGGAAAGGAGGAGGAGGGAAAGCAGGAATAGGTAGGGGAGGGGGAAGAGGAGGACCACCAGGAGGAGCAGCACCTCCGTTTAGACCTCCCCGGCTGGCAGAAGATCAGTGTGCTGTCTGTAAGGACAGGGGGCACTGGAAAAGGGAATGTCCCAAAGTGAGAGAATTGGATCCTTCGCTACAGGCAATTAAGTTGATGACTCTGAATGATGAGGACTGAAGGAGACCAGGGGAGTCAACCCCAGCTGAACGTCTGGTTACATTAAAGCTGGGGAATGATGAAGTAGAATTTTTATTTGATATAGGGGCAACATATTCAGTATTAAATATATGCAAAGGGGGGTTTAGTCATAAAACTGTAAGTGGTGTTGGGGCAACAGGGTGGAAGGAAAATCGGCCGTTTTTACAACCTTTGAAATTCAAATTGGGAAAGCAATGGGTAATTCATCAATTTTTGTATAGGCCAGAATGTCCATCATCTTTGTTAGGAAGAGATATATTGAGTAAATTGAATGCACAAAATAATTTTTAAAAAATGGGGAGACTCAGCTGTTAATACCTGAATCAAAAGCTGTGGAAGCGAGAATTTTTATGTTACAGAACACACCAAGACCGAAGGAAGAAATTCCTGCAGAAGCGGAAGATGCAGTAACACCCTTGGTATGGGCTAGTGGAATTCCAGGTCGGTCTAAATTGGCGGAACCAGTAAAGGTTGTTCTAAAATCTGGAACTAAACCGGTAAGACAAAACCAGTATCCTATTAAGTGGGAAGCTAGAAAGGGGTTGGAAGAATTAATAATGAAATTTTTGAATTATGGATTATTGATAGAGTGTGAATCAGAATATAACACCCCGTTATTGCCAGTGAAAAAGCAGAATGGCAAGGGATATGGGTTAGTTCAAGATTTAAGAGCCATGAATCAGATTGTTCAAGACATTCACCCAGTAGTAGCTAACCCATATACCTTGCTGACATCCTTAAAAGAAAAACATAAGTGGTTTACTGTACTTGATCTCAAGGATGCTTTCTTCTGCATACCTCTAGACAAAGATAGCCAGGCAATATTTGCCTTTGAATGGGAAAGCCCCACCACTGGATGCAAGACACAACTCACCTGGACGGTGCTACCTCAAGGGTTCAAAAATAGCCCTACAATATTTGGTAATCAGTTGGCAAAGGAATTGGAAGTGTGGAAAAAAGAAAATTCAGAAGGAATAATATTGCAGTATGTAGATGACACCCTGATAGCAGCAGAGACTCGAGAGGACTGTTTACAAGTGACCATCAGCTTGTTGAATTCTTTTTTGGGACAAGCAGGATACCGAGTATCAAAAAGCAAGGCCCAGATTGGGAAAGAGACTGTGATATATTTAGGCTTTGAAATTTCGCAAGGACAAAGAAGATTGTGAGCAGGCAGAAAGGAAGCAATTTGTCAAGTTCCAGAACCCAGAACGATACAGGAATTGTGGACATTTTTGGGTATGGTCGGGTGGTGTCGATTGTGGATCCTCAGTTATGGATTGTTAGTAAGACCTCTTTATGCAGCTTTGAAAGGATCCCAGGAGAATCACCTGTTGTAGACACCTGAGTGTCGGACAGCTTTTAAAAATCTGAAGAAGGCTTTGATGTCCGCACCTACGTTAGGACTCCCAGATTTAGCAAAGCCTTTTGAATTGTTTGTACATGAGTGACAACATCTTGCTTTGGGTGTGTTGACTCAAAAATTAGGAACTTGGAAACGGGCCGTTGGGTATTTTTCTAAGCAATTGGGTAATGTCAGCAAGGGATGGTTGCAAGCAGTGGCAGCAACTGTACTCTTAATCCAAGAAGCAAGGAAATTAACCATGGGGCAGAAAGTTACGGTTTATGTCCCACATATGGTCATTTCTGTCTTGGAGCAAAAGGGGGCATTGGCTGTCCCCAAGCCGCATGCTCAAATACCAGGTCACTCCCTTGGAACAGGATGATGTGGAGCTTAAAACTACAACAGCAGTGAACCCAGCAATGTTTTTGAGCTCGGAAATGGGTGAGTCTTTACACCATGATTGTTTGCAAGCTATTGAACAGGTATATTCTAGCAGACAGGACCTGAAGGACGACCCGTTGCCTAATCCTGATTTGGAGCTGTTTACGGATGGAAGCAGCTTTGTCCGAGATGGAAAACAAATGGCGGGGTATGCAGTGGTTACCACCACCCGGGTGATGAAAGCTGAAGCTCTCCCTGTGAACACATCAGCACAGAAAGCAGATTCACACACATGGAGCTAGCTATCTGGAAGGAAAGAGGACTGTTGTCAGCTCAAGGATCGCCCATTAAATACAAGGAAGAAATTCTCCAACTCCTCCAGGACATCCAGCAGCCCAAGGAAGTAGCGGTAATGCATTGTAAAGCACATCAATTTGGACAAACCGTGGTAAATGTGGGCAACCGATTGGCTGATAAAACTGCTAGAGAGGCAGCGGAGCAAAGCATCCTTGCCCTGGTACCAGTAAAACAGGTAAAACTTCCAACCCCAAAACCAAATTATGGTAAGTTGGATAGATTATTGGCAGAACAGTTGAGAGCGGTAGAAAATGAGGATGGATGGTGGGTAACACCCACCCGACAAGTCATAGTTACCCCACAAATAATGATAAAAATAGCAGAGGAAAAACAGAGAGAAACACATGGGGGAATTGAAGCGATGATTGTGGATTTACAGAAATCAAGATTGCTGTGTGCACATCCCAAATGTTACAGCTGATTTGAATGAATAAATAGATGATACGAAGAGGGTGGCACAGCAGACTCAAGGTTTAAGGAGTGAAATGCAAACAAATTGGTTAGGCCAAATTTTGGGACATTTTGGATTTTCTCTTAAAGGATGGATAACTGAGTTGTTACAGACACTAATCATTTTGATTATAGTTGTTTTGGCGATTTGTTTGGTTTATCAATGTTTAAAGAAAATGTTGACACAGACGATGTCTAGGAATTCTGTAGCAATTTTTAAATCAGTGATGAAGCATCGTACACCAATGCCGGGAGAGAAGCCACCGGCTTATGTTGAGATATGAAAGATTAAGAGTGGAAGTATTGAAAAGATGATTATTTCAAAGCTTCCAAAGGGGGAAATGTAACCAGGTGTAACCAAAATGATTAGTTTGTTCTTTTGTAGCTAAGCAACATAGAGATAGGAGCGGGGTAGACAATACTTTAATGTTGTTTGTACACCTATGGCTATGGATATGCTGCCATGCCCAAAGACAATAGGACGAGGAGGAGTACGGTCATGCTGCTATGTTCCCAGTACAGCCCCAGCCCATCTTGACAACCAGTCGAGGGTAGTTAGAATAATTGGTTTGTGTTAGAATAGGAATAAGGGTGCCAAATCATTGTTAGGGCCCATGCACCATGAAGAAGGGAAGCAAGTTACATAAGCAAGATGATATTGTGCATGTCCAGAAGAAGGGGTCAACTAAAGAACACACCTGTATGACCACCAAGGACCACCAGGGACCCCCATGGAAGCCCCTCGGAGTTCAAGGACGCATGCGTAATGACCATGCAAATATGATAATTAGTTCTGGGAAATAGAATGAATATGCATGATCATTCTGGGAAATTTGATGCATATGTATGTGATCGGACAATATAAGTTTTGGCTGATGTAACCTGCGGTATGCACGCTAGGTGGAACGATCCCCCGTGCATCCGGCGCCGTAATAAAGAATGCCTGCTTCTTAATACTACATTGGTGTTAAGGAGTTTGATTCCTGATTTTGGTGACATCGGCCTTCCACCAGCTCTAGTATTCTTCTCACATCTAAAAATTTAGATCAGACTGACCTTCCATGTATACCTGTATAACACTGAATCTGATTGACTACAATTCCCCCCTTTGAGACTATCTAAGAATATTCCTTAGATAAGTCTCACTTTCTCCTCCATCTGCAGGTGCATTGCAGTAACACATATAGACATACAAAGATGCTTAATCCAATCAGTATTATGCCCAACAACCTCTTTACCCACGCTCTCTAATCCGGGAACCAAGAGGTCAGCCATCTCCAGGTCTCTTCAAATCCTAAGGAAGTATCATTCTTTTGAATTTCATGTAAAATTTTGATTTGTTGCCAAATTTCATTTAAATCAGTCGAGATTCATCCACTCTGGTCAATGTAAACACAACAACTAGTGTTTAACATTATACAGACTCCTCCTTGTGAAGTCAGGAGCATGTCTAAGGCCATTCTATTTTGCGTAGAAATATCATTAGGCAGAAGAGGGATATCACTCCCTCTATTTCCTTCACTCTCTACCTTAAAGAATTCAGTATATTTACAAAAATATGTTAATAATATTATTGTTCCCAATATTCTAAGAAAATACAGAAATAATTGCCTTTGAACACAATCTATATGGTCTATGGATTCTATCTGAGTCCAAGTGCAGTTCATTTAATTCCGAGTCAGCTTCAATTTCAACGGTGCTGTTTCTCTTGATGTCCACTCTTCCGGAGGGGAGGTTTTCACTCGCATGTAGTGAATCCAGGAATCTATTCCTTCTACTTTGATAGCTGTGGGGGTAATTAGTAACACCAAATATGGTCCCTTCCAATGTTCTTTCAAAGGTTCATCTTTCCAGGTTCGGATGCAGACTTGGTCTCCTGGTTGAAAGGTATGTACTGGAGTGTCTAGTGGAACAGGTGTTCTCTCATGCAGGTACCTGTGAAGGGAAGACAAAGTACGCCCCAATGACAGCAGATATTCAGTCAGTATTTGGTCTCCACTGACATGCATTTGATCCCTCCTTCCTGTTAATTTATTCACAGGATATGGTTTACCATACAGAATTTCAAAAGGACTAACTCCTTCCCTAACTCTAGGAGTGATCCTGATTCTTAGCAATGCTATAGGTAGAACTTCTATCCATTTCATTTGAGTTTCCTGACATAATTTTGAAATTTGTCTCTTTAAAGTTTGGTTCATCTTGCTCTACTTTCCCACTGGATTGCGGACTCCAAGGGGTATGTAAATTCCAATGAAATTGTAAAAACATAGCAACTTCCTGAACAATTTTAGCAATAAAATGGGGCCCGTTATCTGAAGCTATTCCTTCAGGGATACCAAATCTAGGGATTATTTCTTTCAACAGTACTCTGACTACCTCTCTAGCTTTGTTGGCTCAACATGGGAAAGCTTCCGGCCATCCAGAAAAGGTATCTAGTAATACCAATAAGTATTTAAATTGATTACACCTAGGTAACTCAGAGAAATCTATTTGCCAGTACTCCCTTGGAGTTTGTCCCCCTTTAACCTGTCCCAGAGGAGGTCTTTTCTGTATCTTTGGATTGTTCTTGGAGCATATCGAGCACTGCTTTACAATAGCATTAGCTAGTTTTTGCATTCTCGGTGCATTCTTGGCATATCATCTGATGTCTGCTAGTACTGCATCTGCTCCCATATGGGTTTCTTGATGAGTCCTCTTTATTAATTCCCTCATTAGTGGGGTTGTGACTATTATTTGTCCAGTATCAGTTGTCCACCATCCATCCTGGGTTTTGGTACAGTTTAAAAGTTTTGCTGATTGATTGTCCTTTTCCGAATATGTTGGAGGATCCAGTAAAATTCTTCCAGTCGGAATTAAAGCCCCGACCTCAGAATCTGTCAAAGCTACCCTTTTTGCTGTCTCGTCAGCTTTTTGATTTCCACCAATGATATCTGTTTGTCCTTTCTGATGGGCTTTACATTGCATTACAGACACCTCCTTTGGCTTGAGAACGCCCTGTAATAATTTTAAAATTGCCTTTCCATGTTTAATTGGAGTTCCTTGGGAAGATAACGGTCCTCTTTCTTTCCATATGGCTCCATGGGCATGTATCACTCCAAAGGCATATTTTGAGTCTGTATATATGTTTACTCTCATATTTTCAGACAATTTCAGCGTTCTGGTTAGTGCAATGATCTCAGCCTTTTGTGCTGATGTATTAAGAGGTCGTTCGCCCTGTGAAACTTCAAAACCCAGGTATTCCACAGTTGTTTGCACAATCTGGGCTTTCTTTTGTGATACTCTGTATCCAGCAAGTCCCAGGAAATTTAACAGATCGATAGTGGCTCTTTTGCATTCTTGTTCTGAGGCGGTCCCTATTAATATATCATCTACATACTGTAGTAAAGTAACAGAAGGATGCTCACCTTGCCAGTCTTCCAGTTCTTTAGCTAGTACGTTACCGAACAAGGTAGGGCTGTTCTTAAATCCCTGGGGTAGCACGGTCCAGCAGAGTTGGGCTTTCCTTCCGGTGACTGGACTTTCCCATTTGAACACGAACAATTTCTGACTTTCTTCTTCCAGAGGTATACAAAAGAAAGCATCCTTCAGATCCAGTACTGTAAAATAAACATTATTCTCAGGTATTGATGATAACAAAGTGTATGGATTTGGAACTACCGGATGCACATCAACTGTAATCTGGTTAATTTCTCTTAAATCCTGTACCAATCAATACTCCTGTGTTCAGGGCTTCCTGACCAGCAAAATTGGAGTATTATATTCAGATTGGCATTCTCTTAATAATCCATACTGAATAAAGTCGTTTATCAATGGTTCCAAACCTATTCTGGCTTCCAGCTTAATAGGATATTGTCTTTTTCTTACCGGTTGTGCTCCAGGTTTCAATTCTATTTTTACCGGTACAGCATTTTTTGCTCTCCCCGGTCTCTTGGTTGCCCATACTGTAGGTATCACAGCGTCCAGGATCTCCTCTGGGATGTTGATATTCTCCCATTGCTTCGCAGTCAATAAAGAAAATTGTGCTTTCCAGGCAGTTTCTTTTGGTAGATGTAACTGTATTGATCTATCAGAAAAGGTTATTTGTGCTCTCAGTTTACAAAGTAAATCTCACCCTAGGAGAGGAATGGGGCATTCTGGCATATAGAGGAACTCATGAGATACCACTTTACCTCCAATTTTACATTCCATTGGTTTCAGAAATGGTTTCAAAGGGCGCTTTCCCGTGACCCCAACAATAGGCATATAAATATTACTTAACGGTCCCTTACAGCTAGTCACTACAGAATGGGTGGCCCCCGTGTCTATCAGAAAATCTATAATTTCATTTCCCAGCTGAACTGGAACCAGGGGATCGGCTGGGGAAACTTCAATGTTCTCCGCCGGTCCCCGTCAATCTGAGTCTGAAGTTCCCAACATGATTAGATCAGCCTCCCGTGTAGATCCCCCCCTTGGGTAGTTGGTTTCTTCTTTGGGCATTCATTTTTCCAATGTCCATCCTCCTTACAGTATGCACACTGATTTGATCCTAACAGATGACTTGCAACAGGGATAGACCTAGGGTTCCAACCCTGGCTCCTACCTCTGCCTCTGTCATTTCCTTGATAATATCCTCGACCCCTTCCTCTGCCTGTTGCCGAATTCCCTGCAATTGCTGTGGCCAGTAATGTAGCCTGCAGCTTCCTGTCCTTTAATTTTTCCTTTTGTTTCTCCTTTTCCTCCATTTCATCCCGATTATCATACACCTTGTAAGCTATTTCTGTCAGTTGGGATATAGACATTCCTCCTGCTCCATCCACTTTTTGTAGCTTTTTCCTTATATCCGGGGCAGATTGTCCGATAAACAGCATATTAAACATTCTCTGATTAGTCTCTTCCTCTGGGTTCAAGTCAGTCCACTTTCTAGCTGTTTCCCACAATCTCTCATCAAATGCTGAGGGGCTCTCATTATTTTCTTGTTTAATATCATACAATTTTGCTAGATTTTTAGGTCTCGGAACTCCACGTTGTATCCCATATAAAATCAATTGTTGATATTGTTTAATCATAGCCCTCCCTACACTGGTATTGGGATCCCATTCAGGATCATTTTTAGGCATGAACCTAGCAGGATCATCATTGGCATTCTGCCTTTGATTTTCCTGTTCAGCTTTTTCCATTACCAATCACCTTTCTTCTGGAGTAAAAAGAGTACCTAACAGTGTCTGCATGTCTCCTCACATAGGGTTATGATTACATATAATTGCATCCCCTAATTGATACGTTTTGTCCGGGTTTTCCTGATAGGATCCAACTGATTGCTTCCAATTTAAAAGGTCTGAAGTAGTAAATGGTACATGCACAAACACCGGTAAGCCTTCCACTCCAATTGCCTGTCAGAGTGGTGCCTGTATCACAGGTGCATGAGCTCAAGTCCTTCTGGAGATTGGTGAAGAGTCCATCTGGGAGGACTGTTCCCCTACTCCATCAGACTCAATTTCATTGTTTAACTCCTCCTGCTTAGTTCTTGGTACTAATAATTGAACATCCTCTTGTTCCTCATTACCCCTGATACATCCTTTCCCAATATCACATGCAGAACAACATCTCTGTCTCTTTTCTAACCCACTTTCTGCCAAAGCATATATACCATCAGGAAAAATATTTAACAGTTTACATTTCTTTCTGATTTCATGATTATTTTGCAATGTAAAGAACAAATCAACATATGGTACTTCATCCCATTTATCCATCCTCCTACAGAAAAGCATCAATTGCAACACAGTATTATAATTTAGAGTTCCATTTTCAGGCCATTTTTCATCATCACCTAATTTGTACATTGGCCACCGACTACAATATTTTCGGAGTTTTTCTTTAATTAGGGGATCCCCTCCAAATTTTTGCCAGTTCTTCAGGATACATCCTAAAGGAGTGCAGGGAGGTATCTCGGTAGAGGGATTTAAACCCATATTATTTCCTAGGAAAAGCCTTGTTAACCAGGACTTCATGTACTCAGCAACCGAAGCGTCTACATACAGAAGTCTAAATAAGCTCCTGCTGTGGTCCTTTTATGGGCGTCTTAGGCAAAGCAATTTCAGAACAGAAACTGATACTGAAACAAAAAACAGAACGAGGGATGTCTCCCTTCATTGAACAGATTGGTACCAGGTTCATCTTTTCAGGTTCGGACGTAGACTTGGTCTCCTGGTTCCATGTATACCTGTATAACACTGAATCTGATTGACTACCTTAGGGGAACATCTAAGGAAAGGTAGCTGTTAAGCAACAGTTCTCAATTGCAATTTGGACTAGAGGCTCATACAGGGAATGGGAGGTGCAGGACAAAGTTCCGTGTTTGAGTGTCAGGAGAAGGAGCACGTACAGATTCAGGTACCTGTTCAGCAAAGTGCGATATTCCAAACATGCTGGAACTCACCTACCCCGGTAGCTAAGGGCTTAAGTTGTGACTGCCCCTTAGCTGAGTGTGGTGTCCCAAAAATCGAGGTTCATTTACCCAGTATGCAAAATGCCAATATACACACAGAGCAGAGGTATTTTATTGCATATTTGCACAGATATGGGTGCCTGTCCCAAGACAGCGCACACAGCTTTCAAATTAACAGTTATTTATACACAAAGCATTAACATATTCAACTTCCTAATATATATGCAGTAGTCTCCTATTAAAGGATTGGTTAAAATCTCTTCGCCTAGCATGTAAATTAGTACGCATGCTTAGTTGTTCTTCTTCAAGTTCATCATTTGAGTCGGTGGTATAATTGGGGTAGGTGGTCTGTGAGTCGGTGGTCGCGATCTCCCCCTGCCGGAATTACCTTTCCCCTAGTTTCCTACCTTTTTGGCAGATCTAAGAAGTTCTTCATGGTTGACTAACTAGAATAGTAATACATCAGTTAGTTACACTTCTGCTTTTCGACAGCCACATCCTGCTTATTAGACAAAGGTACATTGTCTAAGTTCCTATGGAGATAGGGTAGGGCTCTACAATGGATTTCTATAGCAACATCAACATTATGTGAATTGTATACTTACATTTGATTATTACAACAAGTGCATGAAAGACAGAGTCCAAAGCTGTTTTATGGTTGGAACAGCTCAGAACAATCTGCAGTACCTGCTGGATCAAGCTCTAATTGTATCTGATATCCCTATAAAAAAAAAGGGCACAGCTGCTAACCCTTTTTGTGTGGCAACTCTTAATTAATGCTGTATAACATTAGAACTGATCCACAAAGAGATCACTGTATCCCTCCTTCCTCCTGCCCCCTCCCAGACACATACCCAAGGTCAAAACCTGCCCCTGCAGAATGAGAAACAATATCAGGGCAGATTTTGTATGAGTAGAAAGGAGCAAAATCCCTCAAAGTGCAGGCCTAGTTCTACACATAGATGCCCTCATAGAAACGGTCAGGATTATGGCCATCTCCTTCTGTGGCTGAAGCAAGAATGTATATTGCTCATACACCAGATCTGGAACAAGGCCTGAAGGGCAGCACAGCAAATTACCACATGCTCAGGAATGAAATCTGTTCCTCTCGGAGAATTCCATCCTCTCACAAGGATGTGATAAGGGCCATTATTCATCACACTTTCACATCACCAGGATTTTTTTCCAACAGCATCAGTTTGACCATTGCGACCCAGGTTCATGGAATGACTCATGATTTTTGTGACCTCAGTGGTGGCCAAAGCTGTGAGCACCCAGTTGAATTAGCCTGATTTGGTCAGCTGTTGCCAAAACCCACTAATGACTTGGTTAAAGGCCTCTATAAATGTTAATTGAAGTAGCTTTCCTTAGGAAATATCTGCTTTGTAATAAAAAATACCTTAAAGGATAGGTGGTCAGACCAACTGTTAGGAAGGAGCAAGAGTGGTTGCTCCATAAGGGCAGTTGACAGCAAGGCAGGCAAGGGGCAGTGGCCTCACCAAAAGGGCAGTAACACTGTCACCAAAATCAGGAATCAAACTCCTTAACACCAATGTAGTATTAAGAAGCAGGCATTCTTTATTACGGCGCCGGATGCACGGGGGATCGTTCCACCTAGCGTGCATACCGCAGGTTACATCAGCCAAAACTTATATTGTCCGATCACATACATATGCATCAAATTTCCCAGAATGATCATGCATATTCATTCTATTTCCCAGAACTAATTATCATATTTGCATGGTCATTACGCATGCGTCCTTGAACTCCGAGGGGCTTCCATGGGGGTCCCTGGTGGTCCTTGGTGGTCATACAGGTGTGTTCTTTAGTTGACCCCTTCTTCTGGACATGCACAATATCATCTTGCTTATGTAACTTGCTTCCCTTCTTCATGGTGCATGGGCCCTAACAATGATTTGGCACCCTTATTCCTATTCTAACACAAACCAATTATTCTAACTACCCTCGACTGGTTGTCAAGATGGGCTGGGGCTGTACTGGGAACATAGCAGCATGACCGTACTCCTCCTCGTCCTATTGTCTTTGGGCATGGCAGCATATCCATAGCCATAGGTGTACAAACAACATTAAAGTATTGTCTACCCCGCTCCTATCTCTATGTTGCTTAGCTACAAAAGAACAAACTAATCATTTTGGTTACACCTGGTTACATTTCCCCCCTTTGGAAGCTTTGAAATAATCATCTTTTCAATACTTCCACTCTTAATCTTTCATATCTCAACATAAGCCGGTGGCTTCTCTCCCGGCATTGGTGTACGATGCTTCATCACTGATTTAAAAATTGCTACAGAATTCCTAGACATCGTCTGTGTCAACATTTTCTTTAAACATTGATAAACCAAACAAATCGCCAAAACAACTATAATCAAAATGATTAGTGTCTGTAACAACTCAGTTATCCATCCTTTAAGAGAAAATCCAAAATGTCCCAAAATTTGGCCTAACCAATTTGTTTGCATTTCACTCCTTAAACCTTGAGTCTGCTGTGCCACCCTCTTCGTATCATCTATTTATTCATTCAAATCAGCTGTAACATTTGGGATGTGCACACAGCAATCTTGATTTCTGTAAATCCACAATCATCGCTTCAATTCCCCCATGTGTTTCTCTCTGTTTTTCCTCTGCTATTTTTATCATTATTTGTGGGGTAACTATGACTTGTCGGGTGGGTGTTACCCACCATCCATCCTCATTTTCTACCGCTCTCAACTGTTCTGCCAATAATCTATCCAACTTACCATAATTTGGTTTTGGGGTTGGAAGTTTTACCTGTTTTACTGGTACCAGGGCAAGGATGCTTTGCTCCGCTGCCTCTCTAGCAGTTTTATCAGCCAATCGGTTGCCCACATTTACCACGGTTTGTCCAAATTGATGTGCTTTACAATGCATTACCGCTACTTCCTTGGGCTGCTGGATGTCCTGGAGGAGTTGGAGAATTTCTTCCTTGTATTTAATGGGCGATCCTTGAGCTGACAACAGTCCTCTTTCCTTCCAGATAGCTAGCTCCATGTGTGTGAATCTGCTTTCTGTGCTGATGTGTTCACAGGGAGAGCTTCAGCTTTCATCACCCGGGTGGTGGTAACCACTGCATACCCCGCCATTTGTTTTCCATCTCGGACAAAGCTGCTTCCATCCGTAAACAGCTCCAAATCAGGATTAGGCAACGGGTCGTCCTTCAGGTCCTGTCTGCTAGAATATACCTGTTCAATAGCTTGCAAACAATCATGGTGTAAAGACTCACCCATTTCCGAGCTCAAAAACATTGCTGGGTTCACTGCTGTTGTAGTTTTAAGCTCCACATCATCCTGTTCCAAGGGAGTGACCTGGTATTTGAGCATGCGGCTTGGGGACAGCCAATGCCCCCCTTTTTGCTCCAAGACAGAAATGACCATATGTGGGACATAAACCGTAACTTTCTGCCCCATGGTTAATTTCCTTGCTTCTTGGATTAAGAGTACAGTTGCTGCCACTGCTTGCAACCATCCCTTGCTGACATTACCCAATTGCTTAGAAAAATACCCAACGGCCCGTTTCCAAGTTCCTAATTTTTGAGTCAACACACCCAAAGCAAGATGTTGTCACTCATGTACAAACAATTCAAAAGGCTTTGCTAAATCTGGGAGTCCTAACGTAGGTGCGGACATCAAAGCCTTCTTCAGATTTTTAAAAGCTGTCCGACACTCAGGTGTCTACAACAGGTGATTCTCCTGGGATCCTTTCAAAGCTGCATAAAGAGGTCTTACTAACAATCCATAACTGAGGATCCACAATCGACACCACCCGACCATACCCAAAAATGTCCACAATTCCTGTATCGTTCTGGGTTCTGGAACTTGACAAATTGCTTCCTTTCTGCCTGCTCACAATCTTCTTTGTCCTTGCGAAATTTCAAAGCCTAAATATATCACAGTCTCTTTCCCAATCTGGGCCTTGCTTTTTGATACTCGGTATCCTGCTTGTCCCAAAAAAGAATTCAACAAGCTGATGGTCACTTGTAAACAGTCCTCTCGAGTCTCTGCTGCTATCAGGGTGTCATCTACATACTGCAATATTATTCCTTCTGAATTTTCTTTTTTCCACACTTCCAATTCCTTTGCCAACTGATTACCAAATATTGTAGGGCTATTTTTGAACCCTTGAGGTAGCACCGTCCAGGTGAGTTGTGTCTTGCATCCAGTGGTGGGGCTTTCCCATTCAAAGGCAAATATTGCCTGGCTATCTTTGTCTAGAGGTATGCAGAAGAAAGCATCCTTGAGATCAAGTACAGTAAACCACTTATGTTTTTCTTTTAAGGATGTCAGCAAGGTATATGGGTTAGCTACTACTGGGTGAATGTCTTGAACAATCTGATTCATGGCTCTTAAATCTTGAACTAACCCATATCCCTTGCCATTCTGCTTTTTCACTGGCAATAACGGGGTGTTATATTCTGATTCACACTCTATCAATAATCCATAATTCAAAAATTTCATTATTAATTCTTCCAACCCCTTTCTAGCTTCCCACTTAATAGGATACTGGTTTTGTCTTACCGGTTTAGTTCCAGATTTTAGAACAACCTTTACTGGTTCCGCCAATTTAGACCGACCTGGAATTCCACTAGCCCATACCAAGGGTGTTACTGCATCTTCCGCTTCTGCAGGAATTTCTTCCTTCGGTCTTGGTGTGTTCTGTAACATAAAAATTCTCGCTTCCACAGCTTTTGATTCAGGTATTAACAGCTGAGTCTCCCCATTTTTTAAAAATTATTTTGTGCATTCAATTTACTCAATATATCTCTTCCTAACAAAGATGATGGACATTCTGGCCTATACAAAAATTGATGAATTACCCATTGCTTTCCCAATTTGAATTTCAAAGGTTGTAAAAACGGCCGATTTTCCTTCCACCCTGTTGCCCCAACACCACTTACAGTTTTATGACTAAACCCCCCTTTGCATATATTTAATACTGAATATGTTGCCCCTATATCAAATAAAAATTCTACTTCATCATTCCCCAGCTTTAATGTAACCAGACGTTCAGCTGGGGTTGCACCCCCTGGTCTCCTTCGGTCCTGATCATTCAGAGTCATCAACTTAATTGCCTGTAGCGAAGGATCCAATTCTCTCACTTTGGGACATTCCCTTTTCCAGTGCCCCCTGTCCTTACAGACAGCACACTGATCTTCTGCCAGCCGGGGAGGTCTAAACGGAGGTGCTGCTCCTCCTGGTGGTCCTCCTCTTCCCCCTCCCCTACCTATTCCTGCTTTCCCTCCTCCTCCTTTCCACATTTCAAACACCTTTTCCCAATGCTACAGGCAGAGCAACATCATCTTAAACTCTTATTCCTTCCCTGTTTTTTCCAAAGTCAATACCATAGAATCTTGCAGGATAATCCCACACTGTTTTTGCCACTCGGGATGATTTCGCAAAGTGAAAAATAAATACCTCATAAGGTATTTTATCTCATTTACCTTCCCTTTTGCAAAATAACATTAATTGCAAGATGGTATTATATCGCAATGTCCCATTTTCTGGCCATCTCTCCCCACCTTCCAAGGTATACTTTGGCAACCAATAATTACAATAGTCAAGTAATTGTTTCCGAGTCAAAGGATCACCCCCCAGATCTTTCCAATGTTTTAAAATACATTGCAAAGGTGTTCTTTGCGGGATGGATTTTTTTACTTGGAAATGTACCCATTTCCCAAAAGACTAGTGGTTGTGATTGTGCACTATCACAAGCACTAGTCAGAGGGACCCCAACCCTTGTTGGAGCTCCCTCTGGGATTCCAGCCCCCTGCCGGAAATCCCAAACTTGGAGACTTCAACTCCTGTTGAAGACTCCCCCTTGGGCCCTGCTCCACAGGCTTTCGCCTAGCAGAGACTTACCAACCGAGGTACCTCTTTAGCCCAACCCTGCGTAGCTTTCGCCGCGCCTTACGAGCAGGCTTTAGTGGGACTCTAACCCACGTCCTACCTAGAGCTCTGTTACCCATTAGAAGAATGCCTTATTACCTTGTTCCAGGGGATCATGCTCAGAATTCTTCGGTCCGGGGATCGGAGGTTCTCCCCGAGAATCCCTCGGTGCCAGCTGGAGGTCCTGCGATCCCTCGGATCCGTCAAAATTCAGAAGCAGGGTCCCATCTGGGTCGCCAAAACTGTCACCGAAATCGGGAATCAAACTCCTTAACACCAATGTAGTATTAAGAAGCAGGCATTCTTTATTACGGCGCCGGATGCACGGGGATCGTTCCACCTAGCGTGCATACCGCAGGTTACATCAGCCAAAACTTATATTGTCCGATCACATACATATGCATCAAATTTCCCAGAATGATCATGCATATTCATTCTATTTCCCAGAACTAATTATCATCCTTGCGTGGTCATTACGCATGTGTCCTTGAGCTCCGAGGGGCTTCTGTGGGGGTCTCTGGTGGTCCTTGGTGGTCGTACAGGTGTGTCCTTTAGTTGACCCCGTCTTCTGGACATGCACAATATCATCTTGCTTATGTAACTTGCTTCCCTTCTTCATGGTGCATGGTCCCTAACAATGATTTGGCACCCTTAACACAAACCAATTATTCTAACTACCCTCGACTCATTGTCAAGATGGGCTGGGGCTGTACTGGGAACATAGCAGCATGTCCGTACTCCTCCTCGTCCAATTGTCTTTGGGCATGGCAGCATATCCATAGCCATAGGTGTACAAACAACATTAAAGTATTGTCTACCCCACTCCTATCTCTATGTTGCTTAGTTACAAAAGAACAAACTAATCATTTTGGTTACATCTGGTTACACCGGGACTTACGTAAAGTTGGTAAGGGGGATTCAGACCAGGGTGTGGAATGTCTAATCAAAAAATATTGTCCTTTGGAGTGAAACACATCCTGGAGAAATATGTAAGCTAATTAAGATGTTTTGGGAACCATCTGAAACTACTAGCAGAAGTGTGATAAGAAGCACCCTCAGGCGAACTATCCTCATTATAATACTAAAAATCACACCCCTTGACCTGGAGACCCCGGCCCAAGCAGAGACCCCTCACCTTTGAGTATGCGCAGAATATTAAAGTAGCACTGTAGCTTTAAGGATAAGGTGATAAAATGTAGACCAATAGAAAAGTACTTTGCGTAATTACTTATGCATATGTATAACTAGACTGTATAAATACTGCACCTGTATGAACGAGCGGTGTGCTAGCTTTGTGGAGCTACCACCTAGCACCCGGTCTTGCGCAAAACTTGAAATAAACTGATATCTTGGCTCTGTGTGTGTATTGGGTGTTGCACACCGGGTAATGAACTCCGTTTGTGAGACAACACTAAGACCTTGTACTGAATTTCTCAGTCTCCAGCACGAGAACAAGACATGCTAATATCTTCGCTTTTTGTTTTATGTTCTGCTAGCCTTAGAGGGGCAGATAGTACTTGAACTGGCACAAAACCTGCCAGTACAAACTTTTGTAACAAATTTGAACCAATTGAGTTTCTTTCAGATCATAGTACTGGTCACCATCCAGATGAAATATTTTTGTCCTAGTACTAGATTCCTCCAAAGCTGGGTTGCTGTCGAACCACAACCTCCAAATGTCATCTTCAAAAGGGGGGCTGTACTCTAAAAGTATTTTAGAGGTGGTCAACTTGGGCTGTGTGAGCCATAGTTTTGATAAATCACTGCAGCTCAAGCAGTAGAAGCTGGGAAAGGGGAGTTTAAAACATCAGAGAAGGCCTGGCCCAGGAGTCTTTGATTCAGTCCCTAGTTCTGCTTTTGATTCACTCTTTGTCTTGCTTGACTTCCTAGAATGCAAACACTTAAAGGAAGGGCATTATCTCTTATCTCAATTTGTTTGCATAGCAGGTTGAAGCCTCAAGGCATGGCTAATAATACTATTGTTAGGTCGTGTTATGTGATAAAGCTCATCTGCAAACCCACAAAGGAGCTTCAGAGAGATAATGGCAAGAGGGGGAGCCCAAATAATACCCTGCTGGGCTACTCCCATGTCCATCACAGTGGCCATCAGCCCATCAAAGGCCCAGCTGCACAAGCCCAGAGGAGCACAGGGGTGCACAATGGCAGGCAGAACCCGAATCAAGGACTCCCAAAGAAAGAACATTTTGTCCAGGCCTCTCCCAGGGCTGTCCCAGCAGAGCCATCACCCCCATTGTTCAGGAGTGAAACCCGTCATGATTAGTCATCTGATGTAGTGCTCCAGATCACCTTTTGGACTAAGGGCAGGTTGCTGCCTAGAGGTGGGACAAATTATGGGATGGAGTGGAAAATCAGTTCAGTATCACACAGAATTTATTATAGTGTCACCGAAATCGGGAATAAACCTCTTAACACCAACGCAGCATTAAGAAGCAGGCATTCTCTTTATTGCAGCGCTGGATGCACAGGGGATCCTTCCACCTAACGTGCATACCAGTTTACACAGATCTAGGTTCATTTATACAGTATATCTTTCCATATGCATAGGTTTTCACACTACTAGGCGGGACTATGTTAATTAGTAGCTTACATAATGATGATTCAGCATAACGCATGCTCAGTTTTTCACGTGGGCGTCCTCTGGTGGTCACTGGTGGTCGTAGACCCCAAAACCATGCTTTTCAGGTCATGAATCCAGGGTCATTCTTCCTTTTAAGGCTTAATTTTCTCCATTGTTAAATATCACATGTTAGAAGATCCGGTTTCACCAGGATATTCTTGGGTTTTCTTTTGTTCCTTCTTGGTTGACCCTTTGAACTTTATTCTTTACATGTTCCTCACTTATTTTCCAACATTTCCCCCCTTTGAGACTTATCGATAACTGACCCTTATTCGATGAGTCTCACTTTCATTTCGCACAACCAATACATGCGCTTGGGATAATTGTCTAGTAATCAAACTTCTCAAACATCCAAACAGAACAAGAACAACTATCATTATTATTAGAAAGACAATTACATTTTGCAACAGACTCTGTAACCATCCTCTTAGGGAGAATCCTAATCCATGTAAAATCTTGTTAAGCCATCCTGTTTCCATAGCCTCCCTTAAATTACGATTCAACTTTGCCACATTTTGTACAGTATCAAGTTGTTTCTCCAAATTCTCAGTCATGTTTGGGATATGTATACAACATTTATCATCATTAAAATACAAATAGCCACAACCACCACATTCATGTAGTAATAAGAGATCTAAAGCAAGGCGATTCTGAAGGGTCATTCTTGAAGTAGCTTGTAATTGTATGTTCAGGTCATGCAGACCTATTTTTGTGGCATTTTGCTATTACAGACTTTACTGTTCCTGTCATCCCTACGCATATAATCGAATCTTGAAGACTAGAAATCATAGCCTCGCTACCCTAATGTGTTTCCTCGTGTCTCTCTTCTACAATCTCAGTCATTACCTGTATTGTGACTGATAATAACTTGTTTTGCAGGAGTTACTAACCAACCCTCTTCATTTATGGTTGCTTTTAACAGCGATGACAATTGTTGATCTAACTCACCATAATTAGGTTTTAGAGTTGGGAACTTCATCTGTTTTACTGGTACCAATGCAAGGATGCTTTGTTCAGCCACCTCTTTAGCAGTTTTATCAGCCAATCGATTAACCACATTTACTGCGGTTTGTCCAAATTGATGCGCTTTGCAGTGCATTACTGCCACTTCCTTAGGTCTTTGAATATCCTGTAGAAGTCGAATAATTTCTTCCTTGTATTTGATAGGTGATCCTTGAGCCAAACAAGGGGAGCAGAGCAGGTCTGGTGACAGTAACCAGGGTCAGCCACAGTCTGGTGATGGCCAGGCAAGTCCACAGTGATGAGGCAAGTCTGAAGTCAAGCCATGAAGTCACTTCCAGCAAGTAAGGGTCCATATCAACAGAGTACATGGCCAGACATGGGCATGGCTGCAGTGTAGCTCAGGCAAGGACCAAGGGCAAGTGCCTAGGGTGAATGTCTAGCTTAGATGCAGCTCCCAAGAGAAGGGGAGGGGGCCTTCACTGAGTCTTCTTCCAGCTTTCACTTTGAAGCTTTTTTCACCACAGTTTCAATGTCACATAGCTGCCTATCTAAGTTGCCCCTGATCCTAGGCAGCCAAACCCCTGGGGGAAGGGGTGCACTGTGGACCCTGATACTGATGCAAGGGCGATAAAGGCCTTGTGAAAGAAGATACTTTACGTATAAACAACGCATGCCTTGCTAACGACTGTGCCCTTGAAGAACTAAAAGACTGATAAAAGGGGAACATCCTGCCCTCGAAGGCACGGAAGACTGGGGGAGTGCCGAAGAAACATGAAGTCAGGGAAAAAACTGCAGTAACTAGGGAAAAGGTAAAGGCGGCAGGGGGAGATCATGATCACCGACTCAATTAAAGACCAAAGAAAGCTACCCCTCTGTTACCTCTTTTATAAAATAACTCCCAAAACACACAAAGTATGTTTAGAGAGGAGACATTGTTTTATTCTGCGCAGGGTACGAGGTGGAATATTTCCACAAATCGAGCACACCTACTGTAATTCTCTTCAACATTTATACATGAAAATTAACATACCACGCCTATCTCATACATAATCATTAGACTGACTAAGCATCCTTTTCTTCTATTGGTCTGTATTTTCACCGCTTCGATTTAAAGCTACAGTGTGATTTTAATTCACTGCATGTGCTCACAAGGGGGGGGTAGTCCTTTCGTCCCTCAATTGGGTCGGTGGTCACAATCTCCCCCTGCCATCTTTATCTTTCCCCTAGTTACTGTGACTACCATTGTTTTCATGGTTGTTGTGGCGTCCCTTTATCTTTATGACCTTCCCTGTAGGAGGATGTTCCTGGTATCAGTCCTTGAAGTGTTACAGCTTTGCATTCGTTGAGGAGATGCTAGTTAGTGAAACATATGCTTGTTTGTGAAGTATGCAGTGCCAGTACCCTCTTATCTGGCCTGAGCATTATCTATTACCTTGAAGATTCTACAATTCCCATATACTAATTTCCACTCCTAACTATGATTCTTTCTTAGATACTAATAACTTCTATACCTTTTCTATTTTATTTAAAAAAAAAATATATATATATATGGTTTGTGGTAACACTCCCACCTTCAAGCATGCGCAGAATATTAAAGTAGTACTGTAGCTTTAAGTTGAAACAAGAGAAATGTAGACCAATAGAAAACTGCTTTGTGTAATTACTTATGCATATGCATAACTAGACCGTATAAATACTGTACCTGTATGACTGAACTTTGTGCTAGGTTTGTGGAGCTACCACCTAGCACCCACCTCTGCACAGACATGAAATAAAATACTTCTGCCCTGTGTGTATATTGGCATCTTGCACACTGGGTAAACGGCCTCACACTTGTGGGATAACAGTTTTTGGCAACCCAGATGGGACTGACAGCCTTGCCTGTTTCATCTTGCCACATCTGACGGGGAGAAGAGACCTGAGTGGACTCCAGCGTGCACCAACCCGTTGATCGGGGACTCCTTCAGCTCCTCTCCTGCAGTCGGGCGGTAAGCGACACAATGGTGCAATGCTACTGAAAAGAGGGGTTTTTTTGGGGGGGATATGAGAAAATGGGGGTAGGGGCAAGATCTCTTGGGAAGCAGGCATCATCTGTTCTGTTCTGGGCTCTGCATAAGACGCACCAGGAAAGATACGTGGCAGTAGCATAGTTCTGTTTGTTTCTACACGCTGTTCTGTTCTGTTCTGAGTAACGAAGGGAGACGTCCCTCATTCTGGTTTGTGTAGAAATGCTGGGTTTTTCGGTACCAATATGGGCGCTGCTGCTTCCCAGGAGGCACCCCTTTGCTCTCCTCTAGGATGCATCCTAAAGAATTGGAATAAATTTGGGGTGGATACCATGACTAAAAATAAGCTAAAATGATATTGTAATCAATGGTGGCCACAATATCAATTGGAAGATGGTGAAAAATGACCTGAGAATGGATCCTTGAAATATAACACTATATTGCAATTAATGTTGTTTTGTCAGAGAAGTGAAAAATGGGATGAAATACCTTATGTGGATATGGTTTTTTTCGTTAAGAAATTATTGCGATATTAGGAGGAAATGTGGCTTAGTGGATTCTAAACATCAGATTGGAATATATGCGTTAAAAGAGAAAAAGGGAAAATCTTGTTGCATTGAATCGAAACAATCCAGAAGGAATGTATAGCACTGTTAAAACTGTAATGATGACTCATAATCCTAACTGGGGAGATGTACAGGCTCTCCTAGAATATTTGCTTACCACTGAGGAGAGAAGAACGATTTTAGAGAAGGCTAGAGAGGGACTGATCCAACAACGGGGGGGGTGCCTAATACCAATACCTCCCAAAAGAGGATCCAAAGTGGGATCCAAACACAAGTGAGGGATTACAGAGGGTAAAGGAATATCAAAAGTTAATTTTGTATGGGATTCAACATGGAGTGCAAAAGCCTAAGAGTTTATCTGAACTATATGAAGTAAAGGCAGGGGATAAGGAAACCCCATCAGCCTTCTATGAGAGACTGTGTGAAGTAGCTCGAAAATGGACAGATCTGGATCCAGAAGATGATAGCAATTCAAAGTTATTTAACATGCTGTTTATTGGTCAAGCGGCAGCAGATATAAGAAAGAAATTACAAAAGGTAGAGGGTGCGGATGGAATGACAATCTCACAGGTATTGTCAATTGTATATAAGGTATATAAAGTTTCCCCATCTGATCCTCTGGTTCCAGTCAAGCTGGGGAATGAAATAATAGATTTTTGTAATTGATAGTGGAGCCACACATTCTGTAGTAACTAGTTGTAGGGGACCCTTAAGTAGAACTAAAATAAGCGTTGTTGGTGCAACAGGGAAAAAGACTTTAAGGCCATTTTTACAACCTATGGAATGTTCTATTGGAAATACTAAACTAACTCATGAATTCCTTTAGATGCTAGAATGCCCCCTACCATTGCTTGGACGGGATTTACTTTGTAAACTGAATGCACAACTAACTTTTTCTGAAGACTCTGTTCAGCTGCATATTCCTCCTGAGACTGCCTGGAAAGCCCAGATACGTTTGTTGACCAAGAGAGATCCTAATGAAGAAATGAATATTCCAGAGAAAATACTGAATGCGGTCATACCTCTGGTGTGGGCATCGAAGATGCCCGGACGAGCGAAGAATGCGACCCCGGTAAAGATTGAACCGAAACCAGGAGCTCAACCGGTAAGAAAGAAACAATACCCCATTAAGCTGGAGGCCCAAAAAGGATTAGAACCTATAATAAGCTCCTTTCTAGAACATGGATTGTTACGGGAGTGTCAATCGGAATTTAATACTCCCATCCTACCTGTAAAGAAGCCCGATTCTTCTGAATATAGACTGGTACAGGACTTACGAGAAATTAATGCAAGGACAGTAGATGTCCACCCTGTGGTTCCAAACCCATATACCCTCCTTACTACAATCCCTAACAGTAATACTTATTTCACAGTGTTAGATTTAAAGGATGCCTTCTTCTGTATACCTGTGGATGAGCAGAGCCAGACCATCTTCGCCTTTGAATGGGAGAATCCAACTACAGGACGAAAGACACAACTCTGCTGGACTGTCCTTCCCCAGGGATTCAAGAACAGCCCTACCTTGTTTGGTAACGTACTAGCCAAAGAAGTGGAACTATGGCAAAATGATCATGATGCTGTAACATTGTTGCAATATGTTGATGATTTGCTAATTGGTTCTGACAGTTATGAGGCATGTCTGGAAGTCACCATCAGTTTGCTTAAGTTTCTGGGCTTGGCAGGGTATTGGGTTTCTAAGAAAAGGCTCAGATTGGAGAAAAAAAGGTCCAATATATGGGGTTTGAAATCACCAAAGGACAGAGAGAATTAAGTACTGAGAGAAAAGAGGCGATTTGTAGAATTGCTGTACCTACATCAAAGAAACAATTAAGAGGATTTCTGGGGATGGTCGGATGGTGTCGCTTATGGATTCACAATTTTGGACTAATTGCCAAACCACTGTATGCCGCTGTGAAAGGACCTGAGGGGTTCTTGAATGGACACCTGAATGTAGGAAGAGTTTTGATGAAATTAAAAGGAAACTCATGGAGGCTCCTGCTTTGGGACTCCCAAATTTGAGGAAACCCTTCCAATTATATGTACATGAATGACAGCAGGTGGCATTAGGAGTTTTGACACAAAAATTGGGGAGCTAGAAAAGACCGGTGGGATACTTTTCAAAGCAATTAGATGAGGTCAGTAAAGGTTGGCCCGCTTGTTTGAGGGCAGTAGCGGCTACTGCAACTTTGACTGAAGAATCTCGGAAATTGACGTTAGGCCAACCGATTCCTGTGTAATAGTAAAGGGAGATACAAATCACTGCAACATGCTGGGGCCTGGCCCATGCCTACCAAGCCCTGTTCAACAACATTCAGAACCCTCAAGGGTCTGGTGACAAAATGACAGACACTGCGGCTACTCCAGTCCCGCCTGCGACAGGCACTGGGACTGCTCCAACCCCCACTGCGACAGGCACTGCAGCTATTCCAGCCCCGCCTGCGACAGGCACTGTGATTCAACCAGGGAACCAACCCGTGTCACTACCAGTCGCCCCTATGTACAAGAAGAAATCCTGGAAGTAAAAGTCAGCTCATTTAGAAAGAGAAAGATGAAAAACCAGGGCCATCACAAGGAGAGGAAGACGAAGAACTTGTGGCTGAGATGGAAACCACCCGATCCCTATCCCTCAGTGAGCTGCGAGATATGCGAAAAAATTTCAGCCGTTGTCCAGGCAAGCACGTTGTCTTCTGGCTGCTCTGCTACTGGGATAACAGGGCCAGTAGCCTGGAATTAGAGGGTAAGGAAGCCAAACAGCTGGGATCCATGTCTAGGGAAGGGGGCATTGACAAAGCAATTGGAAAAGGGGCTCCAGCCCTCAGCCTCTGGAGGCGATCCTGTCAGCTATAAAGGAAACATATCCCTTCAACGAAGATGTTATATATGGCCCAGGGAAATGGACCGCCATGGAGAAAGGTATCCAGTACCTGAGGGAATTAGCCATGCTGGAGGTGGTTTATGGTGACCTGGACAACGAGCAATTATCCAGATGAAGATCCAGATGAAGTCCGGTGCACAAGACCCATACGGCGGAAGTTGGTACAGAGCGCACCATCATCATGTGTCAGCTCATTGGCAAAACTGACCTGGAAAGATGGAGGGGGTCCAAAAGTGGATGAAGTGGCTAGCCAGCTCCGGGAATGCAAAGAAAGTCTCTCTTCCTCCCTTGTCTCGGCTGTGGAGAAACTGTCCCGGAAGGTCCAGCAACTCGAAGAAGATAGGTCCTGCTTTCCACCTGTACTGACCAGTGTCTCAGCTATTAGGAGTCAGTGTTCCTCTGCTCAAGAGAGAGGATATAGAGGGTACACACCACGGGGCACCCTATAGTTTTACTTGCGTGACCACGGAGGGGACATGAGGAAGTGGGATGGAAAACCTACCTTGACCCTAGAGGCACAGATACGTGAGTTGCAAGGAAAAACAATCACCAAAGGGGGTTCTTCCAGGAAAATTGCTGCTCTGGTTTCCAGTGGGCAGTTCCCCAGACAGAGTAAAAGGTCTGATATTACTCCTCATTTTAGTGAAGGAACTCCTGAATTATATTTACAAGAGGTGGGTAATGAATACTGTGACCAGGAGTAGAGGGGTCCTGCCTCCAGCCAGGTGGAGGAAAGGGACAACCGGGTTTACTGGACTGTATGGATTTGATGGCCTGGCACATCAGACCCACAGGAGTATAAGGGTCTAGTAGACACCGGTGCACAGCATACCCTAATGCCATCAAGCTATACAGGAGCAGAACCCATCTGTATTTCTGGAGTGACAGGGGGATCCCAACAGCTGACTGTATTGGAGGCCAAAGTGAGCCTAACTGGGAATGAGTGGCAAAAGCACCCCATTGTGACTGGCCCAGAGGCTCCGTGCATCCTTGGCCTAGACTACCTGAGGAGAGGGTATTTCAAGGACCCAAAAGGCTACTGGTGGGCTTTTGGTATAGCTGCCTTGGAGATGGAGGAAATGAAACAGCTGTCTACCCTGCCTGGTCTCTCGGAGGACCCTTCTGTTGTGGGGTTGCTGAGAGTCGAAGAATAACAGGTGCCAAGTGCTACCACAGTGGTGCACTGGAGGCAATATAATACCAACCGAGACTCCCTGATTCCCATCCATAAGCTGATTTGTCGACTGGAGAGCCAAGGAGTGATCAGTAAGACTCGTTCACCTTTTAACAGTCCCATATGGCCAGTGCAAAAGTTTAATGGAGAGTGGAGACTAACAGTAGACTATCGTGGCCTGAATGAAGTCACGCTGCCACTGAGTACTGCCATGCCGGACATGCTGGAACTTCAAGACGAACTGGAGTCAAAGACAGCCAAATGGTATGCTACAATTGATATCGCTAATGCATTCTTCTCAATCTCTTTGGCAGCAGAGTGCAGGCCACAGTTTGCTTTCATTTGGTGGGCCGTTCAGTACACCTGGAATCGACTGCCCCAGGGGTGGAAACACAGCCCTACCATTTGCCATGGACTGATCCAGACTGCACTGGAACAGGGCCAAGCCCCAGAACATCTGCAATACAATGATGACATCATCGTGTGGGGCAATACAGCAGAAGAAGTTTTTGAGAAAGGGAAGAATATAGTTCAGATCCTCCTGAAAACCGGTTTTGCCATGAAACAAAGGAAGGTCAAGGGACCTGCACAGGAGATCCAGGTTTTAGGAATAAAATGGCAAGATGGACGTCCTCAGATCCCAATGGATGTGATTAACACAATGACAGCCATGTCTCCACCAACTAGCAAAAAGGAAACACAAGCTTTCTTAGGCGTTGTGGGTTTTTGGAGAATGCATATTCCAAATTACAGTCTGATCGTAAGCCCTATCTGTCAAGGGACCCGGAAGAAGAATGATTTCAAATGGGACCCTGAGCAACGACAAGCCTTTGAGCAAATTAAACAGGAGATAGTTCATGCAGTAGCCCTTGGGCCAGTCCGGGCAGGGCCAGATGTAAACAATGTGCTCTACACTGCAGCCGGGGAGAATGGCCGTACCTGGAGCCTCTGGCAGAAAGCACCAGGGGAGACTCGAGGTCGACCCCTAGGGTTTTGGAGTCGGGGATACAGAGGATCCGAGGCCCACTATACTCCAAGTGAGAAAGAGATATTGGCAGCATATGAAGGGGTTCGAGCTGCTTCAGAAGTGGTTGGTACTGAGGCACAGCTCCTCCTGGCACCCCGACTGCCGGTGCTGGGCTGGATGTTCAAAGGGAGGGTCCCCTCTACACATCATGCAACTGATGCTACATGGAGTAAGTGGGTTGCACTGATTACACAACGGGCTCAAACAGGAAACCGCAATCGCCCAGGAATCTTGGAAGTAATTATGGACTGGCCAGAAGACAAAGATTTCGGAATATCGCCAGAGGAGGAGGTGACATGTGATGAGGTCGCCCCACTGTACAATAAACTGTCAGAAAATGAGAAGCAATATGCCCTGTTCACTGATAGGTCCTGTCGTATTGTAGGAAAACATCGGAGATGGAAAGCTGCTGTATGGAGTCCTACATGACAAGTTCTAGAATCTGCTGAAGGAGATGGTGAATCGAGCCAATTTGCAGAAGTAAAGGCCATCCAGGTGGGTTTAGACATTGCTGAATGAGAAAAGTGGCCAGTGCTCTATCTCTATACTGACTCATGGATGGTGGCAAATGCCCTGTGGGGGTGGCTGCAGTAATGGAAGCAGAACAATTAGCAGCACAGAGGCAAACCCATCTGGGCTGTCGCACTACAGCAAAATATTGTTGCCCGGGTAGAGAACCTGGTTGTAAACGTACATCACGTAGATGCTCACATACCCAAGAGTCAGGCCACTGAGGAACATCAAAACAACCAGCAGGTGGATCAGGCTGCTAAGATTGAAGTGGCCCAGGTGGATCTGGACTGGCAACATAAGGGTGAATTATTTATAGCTCACTGGGCCCATGACACCTCAGGCCATGAAGGAAGAGATGCAACATATAGATGGGCTCGTGATCGAGGGGTGGACTTGACCATGGATACTATTGCACAGGTTATCCATGAATGTGAAACATGTGCTGCAATCAAGCAAGCCAAGCGGTTAAAGCCTCTGTGGCATGGAGGGTGATGGCTGAAATATAAATATGGGGAGGCTTGGCAGATCGATTATATCACGCTCCCAGAAACCCATCACGGCAAGCGCTATGTGTTTACAATGGTGGAAGCAACCACCGGATGGCTGGAAACATACCCTGTGCCCCATGCCACCTCCTGGAACACTATCCTGGGCCTTGAAAAGCAAGTCCTATGGTGACATGGCACCCCAGAGAGAATTGAGTGAGACAATGGGACTCATTTTTGAAACAACCTGATAGACACCTGGGCCAAAGAGCATGGCATTGAGTGGCTATATCACATCCCCTATCATGCACCAGCCTCCGGGAAAATTGAACGATATAATGGACTGTTAAAGACTACACTGAGAGCAATGGGTGGTGGGACATTCAAACATTGGGATACACATTTAGCAAAGGCCACCTGGTTAGTCAACACTAGAGGATCTGCCAATCAAGCTGGCCCTGCCCAATCAAAACTTTTATGCACTGTCGAAGGGGATAAAGTCCCTGTAGTGCACAGAAAAAATATGCTGGGGAAGACAGTCTCGGTTACTCCTGCCTCGGGCAAAGGCAATCCCATTCGTGGGATTGCTTTTGCTCAAGGACCTGGGTGCACTTGGTGGGTAATGCGAAAGGCTGGGGAAGTCCTCTGTGTACCTCAAGGGGATTTGATTTTGGGTGAGAATAGACCATGAACTACATGGTATGATGTTAATTGCTATATAATACTGTATGTCATCAATTTTATGGTTACTGTACACCATATCAAGGGTATTACAGTAAGAATCACCCAGATTAATGAAGAATGAACTTGGATGAAACCAAGCAAAGTGCAGCAGAGATAGAACCAGAACTGGCTTCAGCATGCAACAATCCAACACCACACACCATCTCTCCTACCCAGAAGGACTATTATGATAGATGGAGCCCAAAGTCATGGAGTAAATGAACTCAATGGACATTTTATAGTGATGGCCCATAGACCAAGGGAATGATATCTGTGTGTATATATCAAAAGATAGGGAAAGTGGTGGTGATGAATTGGAATGTATTAGAAAGGGTAGGATGGGCATGATGTAGATGGTATAGAATAAGGGGTGGATACTGTCCTGGTTTCAGCTGGGATAGAGTTAATTATCTTCCTAGTAGCTTGTATAGTGATGTGTTTTGTATTTTAGTATGAGAATAATGTTGATAACACACTGATGTTTTAGTTGTTGCTAAGTAATGTTTACACTAGTCAAGGACTTTTCAGCTTCCCCTGCTCTGCCAGGTGCACAAGAATCTAGGAGGGGGCACAGCCAGGACAGTTGATCCAAACTGGCCAAAGGGCTATTCTATACCATATGACATCATGCTCAGTATATAAACTGGGGGGGGTTTGCCGGGGGGCAGCGATCGCTGCTCGGGGACTGGCTGGGTGTCAGTCAGTGGGTGGTGGGCGCTTGCATCTTTTGCGGTTTTTTATTGTTTTTCCCTGGGTTTTGTTCCTCTCTCTCTCCCCTCTTATTTTCCTTTTCATTACAATTTATTATTATTATTATTATTATTATTATTATTGTTATTATTGTTGTTATTTTATTTTAATTATTAAACTGTTCTTATCTCAGCCTACGATTTTTCTTACTTATGCTTTTCTGATTCTTTCCCCCATCCCACCAGGAGCGGGGAGGGTGAGTGAGCACCTGCGTGGTGCTTAGTTTCCAACCGGGGTTAAACCACGATAAAGGAAGAGGTAGGAAAATACAGACCTGTCAGCCTAACCTCAGACCCTGGGAAAGTTATGGAGAAAATCCTCCTGGAGGTCCTTTCCCACAATATGAAGGACTAGAAGGTGATAGGGAATAGCCGGCATGCATTTTCCAAAGGCAATTTGTGACTGATCAACCTGATTGCCTTCTACGATGAGATGACTGGCTCTGTGGACAAGGAGAGAGCAGTGGATGTTGCATAACTTGACTTTAGCAAGGCCGTTGACATGGTCTCCCATAGTAGCCTTATAGCCAAACTGGTGAGATATGGACTGAATAAGTGGACTATAAGGCGGGTGAAACACTGTCTGGACTGCCAGGCTAAAGGGTTCTAATTAACAGCATGAAGTCCAGCTGGTGGCCAGTTACTAGTGGTATCCCTAAGGGATCAATACTGAGACCAATACTGTTTAACATCTTTATTCATGACATGCATGATGGGATGGAATGCGCTCTCAGCAAGTTGACACACTGGAGGGCTGGCCTGCTATTCAGAGGGACCTTGACAGGCTGAAGAAATTGGTTGGCAGGATCCTCATGTGTTTCAACATATGCAAATGTCAAGTCCTGCACCTGGGTGGAATAACCCCATGCAGCACTACAGGCTGGGGGCAATCTGGATAGAAATCAGCTTTGCAGAAATGGACCTGGTGGGGCCTGGTGGACAACAAGTTGAATATGTGTCAGCAGTGTGCCCTTGTGGTGAAGAAGACCAACCCCATAGTGGGTTGTATTAGCAAGAGTATAGCCAGCAAGTTGAAGGAAGTTACCTCTATTTGCCATTTGTGAGACTGCATCTGGAGTACTGTGTCTGGTTTCAGGCTCTCCAGTACAAGAAAGATATTGACATACAAGAGTGGGTACAGTGGAAGGCTATCATGATAGTTAGGGGGCTGGAGCACATGACCTACAAGGAGACACTGAGAGAACTGGGTTTTTCAGCCTTAAGAAAAGAAGGCTTGGGGGAGATCTTATTGCTGCCTACAACTAATAGGAGGGTGTAGAGAAGACAGAACATGCTTATAGGATGAGAGGTAACAGACACAAATTGCAACAGGAGAAATTCTGGTTAGATAAATAGGAAAAAAATTCCCCACGAGGGTGATCAAACACTGGAACAGGGACTCAGAGAGGTTGTCAGGTTTCCATCCTTGGAGATAGTTAAACCTCAGCTGGACAAGGCCCTGAGCAAGCTGCTTTAGTTGGTCCAACTTTGAGCAGGGGGTTGGACTAGACCTCCAGAGGCCCCTTCCCACCTAAATTATTCTGTAATTCTCTAATCTGGTCGTTAAACTAGGGCAGTTCTACTGCAGTGTAAGCAACCCCCCAACACACACACACAGTCGTGGTTTAACCACAGCCGGCAACTAAGCACCACACAGCTGCTCGCTCACTCCCCCCCAGTGGGATGGGGGAGAGAATCAGAAGGGTAAAAGTGAGAAAACTCATGGGTTGAGATAAAAACAGTTTAATAATTGAAATAAAATAATAATAATAATAAAAAAATAATAATAGTAATGAAAAGGAAAATAACAAAGAGATAAATAAAACCCAAGAAAGACAAGTTGTGCAAATAAAAACAATTGCTCACTACCAACTGACTGAAGATCAGTTTTATTGCTGAGCATCATGTCATATAGTATGGAATATCCCTTTGGTCAGTTGGGGTCAGCTGTCCTGGCTGTGTCCCCTCCCAACTTCTTGCCGACCCCCAGCCTACTCGCTGGTGGGATGGTGTGAGAAGCAGAAAAGGCCTTGACTCTGTGTAAGCACTGCTCAGCAGTAACTAAAACATCCCTGTATTATCAACACTGTTTTCAGCACAAATCCAAAACATAGCCCCTTACCAGCTTCTGTGAAGAAAATTGACTCTATCCCAGCCAAAACTAGCGCACGCACACACACGCACACACACCCCCCTCCTTTTCCTTCCCTCAAAATCAGCCTCTCAGGTGTAGTTGCTCTATACCACCCCCTGTAGTTACAAATACTTGCCCAACCCACCTGAGAGCTGAAAAGCCATCTTCGGGTACCTTTTTCTCTTGACAGGATAATGAAGGGAGATATTGTGGTTGCTATCTCTAGTCCTTCAAGTTAGGCTGGATAAATCTAAGGGCCTAGTTTTGAATGGTATGTGAGAGAATTAGAGCAATGAAACTGACCCCTGGAGTTTATTTTTCCATGCCCACAGATACCTATGACACCAGCAGACAGCTAGAAAATGTTTTTCAAAACTAACCAAACAGCCCCTTCCCCCTATAGCACCCTCCTTCCATAAGCCATCATGCAATGAGCACACGAGAATCCAACACATGTACAAGACTAAATCACCCTAACAACATTACCAAGGTGATCACCATCTAGAAGCTGGGCCCATGTATATTAGTATATTCCAGTATGGAATAACCCTGCTGGAGTCAATACAATTTACACTGAATATAGCTACCAAGTGTAGTTTTCACTTTTATTTAATCCTTCTCCTCCCTGTCTCCATCCAAAAAGGGAGCTGATAGTTATTTATTCCTTTTGCTTTCATGAGCTAACATCTGGCAGCATGACAACATTTGGAATATTCCAAATTGCTAAGCACAATTCTCCTGCTTTCTGTGACAGCTTCATAATATACTATTTACATGGCTAACCAAAAAGTGCTTTCAGAAGGAGCAAAAGTGGGAAGAGGGTCAGGAGCCACTAACTAGCCTAGGCAAGGAGTTATGCTGTATGAGAAATGCCTTCAGACTCTGCTTCAGTTTTTGTTTTTTCCTCAGACATTTCTTCACTCTTTTTTCCCAGTATCAAGCATGCTGTGCCAGGCCTGCAGTTGTCTTCTCAACCTTTTAACTTCGTCTTTCCCTGTATTTCACCTTTCTCTTTTTCTCTCTGTCCCAGTTTGGTTTGGTTTAATTTCCACTCCTTCCCTCCCTTTTTTTACTTTCTGTTCTTGGAGCTATTTTTTGTTTAATACATTTTTTGTAGTATCCCAGTTTTACCAAACTCACTTCTCTCCCCCTCTTATTAATAAACAGTGCTGTTAATTTTGCCTGACAATGTTCATGAGCTGTTCACTGGTGTTTTGTTTTGCAGTGGGGTTGGCTTGTAGGAAGAATTCTTTCCATGGTATCAGAGAAATTATATCAGAGAAATTAAGATTTCTTTTCATTTTTTTTGTTTGCTTCATGGAAGACTTTCCTTTTGCCCTGAATCTTGAGCACCAAGATTACATATGCAAGTAGCTGCTTTGAGACTGGAGAACCTTGAAGGGCCCAACTGACTTTTCACACATCTCAGCACTGGGTATTGGGTAGTACCTGCACTGGCATGTAGCCATGCTTGAACAATTTGGTCACGTTTATTAAATTCATTAGCAGGTTTTTCAGATTAATGAATTAAAGTTCTGGAGACTACATTTCCATTTTATAAGTGATAGCTTCAGCAGTCCCACTACCAAATTAGGAGTTATGATGGACAGCAGACACCTTTATTACCTCAAAATCCAGCATCCCACCCAAATTCTGGGATTTTAACCCTACTTTATAATAGTAAAACATCTCTCATGAATGAGATTAGTGTTGTGTAACAAGCTCTCATCAGAGAGCAAGTTGCAATTCTAGGTAGAACAGTTCCTGTTTTAGAAATGAAGAGATGCAAGTGAACTCCCAGCATTTCTCTGATACAAGGCATTGTTGATTGTTGCTACTGCTATGTTTTGTGGGGCACTGGAGAAACAGGCTGAATTTTATCACCAGATCTCAGATTCTTTATTTCATTTCCATTAGTGATATAATAACAAGCCAAGCTCACACCTTAAATGTAAAAGGATATATTTTTTTTTCCTGCAAACACCACTGAGAATTTAATAGATATGGAGACAGAAAGAGCATTGGATATTAAAACAAGCCAAACAAGGAAAGAAAGAAAAAAAATATAAAAATCTCAGGGGCTGCAAAACTGGCCTTCACTCTAGTTGTCCGAAAGAGTGAAACATCCAAAGCATTTGCAAACTCATGTTATTACCTTAGTGCACTGCATTTTTATTTCCAGCAAATGATGAGTGTCAATTGTAAAGTTGTTTCTTAGATATGATTTTTGTTAACAATAGAAGTGTTTTTTAAAATAAAAAAAAGATTACTTTTGACTTTATTTGTATGGATGACCTAGTGGTCCCTAGTACTGTGTTAAGAGCTTATGGTGTAGTCCTGCTCTCCTTGCAGTCAATGAGTTTGCCCAAAGCATGTGGTAGCTGTGTTTTGGTGTGGCTGTGTGATTCTCTGTGGTGGTATGTAGCATGCCAGCTGTTGACTGTGTGCTGTTTGCCTAGCCATCCTCCATGTTGTGACTTTCTCTGGTTTTGTCCCTTTCTAGAAGCTAAGGAACTGTACCAGAAATGGGTGTTGACCATAACTAGCATTTGTATTGCTCTTCTAGTAGTTGGCATCATGTGTTTGGTGGCCTACTGGAAAACTAAGTAAACCTTTCTCTTTATTTTTATGCCTATGATTGTTAATCAGGGCTGTTGCAATTTACTGTAGCTCTTACTTCTCTGAGCATAAAATTGTAATCTGAATTTCTCCAGATTTGAACTGAATAGACAAACCTCTGCCTCGGGTAATCTGGTCAAAGTTAGGCAGGTATATGTCTGTATCAAACAGAAGTGTAAAACATAAGAAAGAGAGGTATCTGAAAGGTTCTTGCCATTGGAATTTGACTTGAGCAAATTTCACTGACATGCATTTCTTCATCTGTCACATGTTCATAATTTCCCTAGATGAAAGGGAGCAGACTCCCATATTGGAATTATGTACCCATCCAGCAGTAAAGTTAAAGGATCATCAGAGTTTGTACTTGAGAACAAGATTAACAGCAGCAGGAATTTCACTGAAACCAGTGGAGGGTTCCCTGTTAAGTACAACATTCAATCTAGGCCCTGATATGCAGTTTTCCATATCATATGACCGTAGGATTCAACAGGCATATGGATTCTTTACCTTGATATGCCCAAGATATCAGAAATCATTGACAACATGTAGTAAAATGCTTTCAAACATGACTGATGAGTGTGAGAAGGGACCTGCCAGTTTACGGCCCTCCAAATGCACCAATGATGCCAGACTGCTATCTGTGAGATGTTCTCTGTATGTTCCTTCTTTCTATTGGGGGAAAAAAATAGAAACACCAAGAAACTAAAGTTTAGAAAAGAACACCTTAATGGTTAGAAAAAAACACCTTAAGGGAAAAGAAATGGCTCAGATCACGTGGGTCTCCCTGCAACATACACTGCTGATCAAATGCTAAGACACCATCTTACAACACTGAATCTTAATTCAGTAGTATCATATCTGCAAAGCAGTTCCATTAATGAAGAGGGTCCTCCTAACAAGTGAAGAAACACATTAGGTTTCCCATTATTCTTTCCTCTCAGCTTTCTGGAATAACTTCTTTTTGTAGTTAACATCCTTCAGCTAAATGAAAAATGGCAGATATGGAAGGATATAGAATGCAAAGAGCTTGACCACTGAAGGTGAGAAGTGGATCCCTAGAGACAGATTCCCAGACAGCATATATTAGGATTTATGGCCCATGGATGATGAATCTAAGCCCCCTGTAAGACCCACTTCCTCTACCAAGTCAGAGGTCTTTGGCAGTCCTCAGCTCCCCACTGATACAGTTCCAAGCTTCTGTGAAAAGGTGCTATGAAATTATGTTAATAATTATGTTAATAAATTATGTTAATGAAGAGACACACACTGAGAGAGACAGAGAGTCAGAGACACACAGAGAACAAGAGAGAGAGAGAGAGAGAGACAGTCAGAGAGACAGACAGAGACACAGGGGGGAGGCAGAAATGCACAACGAGATACAGGGGGACAAAAAAGAGAGTGCATAAAAAATAAGGGGGAGGGGGTGGAGAGGGAGAGTGACAGTGTGTCACAGACACAGAGAGACTGTGAGAGACAGAATGACAGCTGGTGAAGGGTCTAGAGCAGAAGTCTTATGAGGAGCGGCTGAGGGAACTGGGGTTGTTTAGCCTGGAGAAAAGGAGGCTCAGGGGAGACCTCATCGCTCTCTACAACTACCTGAAAGGAGGTTGTAGCAAGGTGGGGGTCGGTCTCTTCTCCCAGGTAACAAGTGATAGGACAAGAGGAAATGGCCTCAAGTTGTGCCAGGGGAGGTTTAGACTGGATATTAGGAAATTTTACTTCACTGAAAGGGTTATCAAGCATTGGAACAGGCTGCCCAGGGAAGTGGTTGAGTCACCATCCCTGGAGGTATTTAAAAGACGTTTGGATGAGGTGCTTAGGGACATGGTATAGTGGTGGTCTTGGTAGTGTTAGGTTTATGGTTGGACTTGATGATCTTAAAGGTCTTTTCCAACCTATACGATTCTGTGATTCTGTGACAGATGGAGACACAGAGAAAGAAAGACCGAGGCAGAGAGACAGAGAGAGATATGTAGAGAAAAGGACAGAAAGAGAGAGGTACAGAGTCATTCAGAGAGAGAGAGAAATAAAGAGGCAGAGACAGCATTAGACAGACTCAGACAGAGACAGAGAGACACAAGGAAAGAGCAAGAGAAGGAGAGTGAGAGAGGGAGGGACACAGCAAAAGAGGGAGAGAGACAGACAGTCAGAGAAAGACAGAAAGGGGGGGGAGAAAGAAAAGAGGTCCAGACAGACAGAGACAAAGGAAGATGGGACACACACACACACACACACACACCGAGAGAGAGGTACAGAGAGACAAAGAGACTGAGACACAGACACAGACAGAGAGACACAGACAGATAGAGAGATAGAGAGACAGAGAGCAGGACAAGGAGACACAGAGGCAGAGACAGGGTGTAAGAGGAAGAGATAGAGAGGCTGTGAGAGAGGTACAGAGAGACTGACAGAGGGAGAGCTACAGAGGGACAGAGAGAGAGGGAGGGAGATACAGGGAGAGAAAGACCAAGCTATATGTACTGAAAGAGAGAGAGAGTCTACGAGGGAGACCAAGAGAGCGTTACAGAGTGACAATGGTAGAGAGAGGGAGGGGAAGAGATAGTGAGAGCTTCAGAGATGGGGAGGCGGGGGCCGGCAAAGAGACAGAGAAAAATATAGTGAGAGCGACAGGGGAGAGGAGGGAAAGGGAGAAGGAGAGACTGAGACAGAAAGAGAGACACCAAGATGAAGAGACAGGGAGACAGAAAGATAAGAGAGGGAAGGGTGCATCACAGAGAGAGGGAGAGGGAGAGAGAGAGACAGACCGGGGGGGGGGGGGCGGGGGGAGAGAGGGAGAGAGAGACAGTGAGTGCAGAGTGTTCAGTAATGTATTATTTAAGATTCTCTGGCTGTTGTAGCTTTTTAGCTTCATTTTTATTGTTCTCTCCCCCTCCTCCATTTTGGCAAACCTGAAATATTCTCTTGTTCAGAATGGGATTGAAAATAGTTACATCCTGTAGTGTCCTGTCCTGCCTGCCAAAAATATCTGCAATTCTGCCTATAGTTTAGGGAACTGTGTTTATGTTAACAACTGTTACAGCCAAGGTCAGATGCATTCTACAATGTGTTGGAGCCTTCATCTTCCACTTGTTTCCCTGGGTTATGTGGCAGAATCATGGAAGTTTTCCAGTAGCATCACACAAAACTGGGGAGTTCTAATAAATTAGGCATGAAATTGAATAGCCCAACCTGAATGCAGAACTTCCCTCATTTATATACATCTAGCATTCAGTGCATTCTGCATGGCCTCCACAGTTTGTTTTTAGCGTGCTGCAGATTTTGTTAGAAGTCTCATAATGAGCTCTTGAAAAGTTCTTCTGAGGAAAGACAGAAGGATTTGTAACTAGGGAAGGAAGAGTTGAGGCTTGGGAACAAGAAGCATGCAAGTCAGACCATAACATTAGTACAGAAGCTAGATGTCTCTGTTGAATGCATTAAGAGCCCTGACATCTACCTGGTAATCATTAGGGTCTAGGGTTAATCTTGTATTGTTGTAATGAAACAGCTTCCACCTCTTAGAGCTGCCAGGTTGCCTGCAGACTCAGGCAGACCTCACACACTCACTCTAGATTTCCAGGACTTCCTCTACAACTTTAACATCTTTAACATTTTTAAATGGAAGCTGAAGCTTTGGAATGTACTGCTGGAGTAGGAGACAAATTCCACAACGAATTGGTAGCTGCAGTATGACAGAATACAAAGGGCTCTACTCCTCATGTTATTATTAAATGTCTTGCCTTGACTGCAGAACAAAAATGGCATCAAAGTCCATTGCTAGCTGCATGGCTGAAACAAGATGCAGGCCATGTGGCTCAGGGAGATACCACTGTAAGACACATGGCTGCCTCTCTATATGGGGGTGCTACTTGTACCTGGGCAAGATGATAGATGGCCAGGGATGTCAAAGGCAACAAGAAGAGCTTCACTAAGTATATAGGTGACAAAAGTAAGGCTAGGGGAAATGTGGTCCCATTACTCAATGAGATGGGGGACCTGGTGACACAGGACATGGAAAAGGCTGAGGTACTGAATGCTGCCTTTGCCTCAGTCTTTCCTGGCAAGACCAGCCTTCAGGAATCCCAGGTCCCAGAGACCAGGGGGAAAGTCTGGAGCAAGGAAGATGTACCCTTGGTGGAAGAGGATCAGGTCAGGGAATACTTAAGCAACCTGAACATACATAAGTCCATGGGCCCTGATGGGATGCACCCATGAGTGCTGAGGGAGCTGGCAGATGTCATTGCAAGGCCACTCTTGATAATCTTTGCTTGATCATGGTGACTGGGAGAGGTGCCTGAGGACTGCAGGAAAACAAATGTCCCTCCTATCTTCAAGAAGGGCAAGAAGGAGGACCCAGGGAACTACAGGCCGGTCAGCCTCACCTCCATTTCTGGGAAGGTGATGGAGCAGCTAATCCTGGGAACCATTTCCAGGCACATGAAGGACCAGAAGGTGATTGGGAGTAGTCAGCATGGATTCACCAAGGGGAAGTCACGCCTGACCAAAACTGATAAACTTCTATGATAAAATGACTCGCCTGGTGGTTGAGGGGAGAGCAGTGGATATTTTCTACCTTGCTTTCAGGAAGGCCTTTGACACTGTCTCCCATAAGATCCTCATAGAGAAGCTGTTGAAGTATGGGCTGGATGAGCAGACAGGGAGGTGGATTGAAAATTGGCTGAATGGCCAGGCCCAGAGGATGGAAATCAGCAGCACAAAGTCTCATTGGAGGCCAGTAACTAGATGTGTACCCCCGGGATCAACACTGGGGTCAATGCTGTTTAACATCTTCATTAATGATCTGGATGATGGGTCAGAGCGCATGCTCAGCAAGTTTGCAGATGACGCAAAAGCGGGAGGAGTGGCTGATATGCCAGAGGGTCATGCTGCCATCCAGAGGTACCTTGACAGGCTGGAGAAATGAGCTGAGAGGAACCTCATGCAGTTCAACAAGGGGAAGTACAAGGTCCTGCCCCTGGGGAGGAACAACCCCAGCACCAGTACATGCTGGGGGCCACCCAGCTGGAAAGCAGCTTGGCAGAAAAGGACCTGGGGGTCCTGGTGGACACCAGGTTGAACATGAGCCAGCAGTGTGCCCTTGCTGCAAAGAGGGCAAGCAGTATCCTGGGCTGCATTAGGAGGAGTGTTGCCAGCAGGTCAAGGGAGGTGATCCTTTCACCTCTGCTCAGCACTGGTGAGGCCATACCTGGCGTCCTGTGTCCCGATCTGGGCTCCCCAGTACAAGAGAGACATGGACATACTGGAGAGAGCCCAGCAAAGGGCCACAAAGATGATTAAGGGACTAGAGCATCTCTCCTTTGAGGAGAGGCTGAGAGAGCTGGGACTGTTTAGCCTAGAGAAGAGAAGGCTCCAGGGGGATCTCATCAATGTATATATAAATACCTGAAGGGAGGGTGCAAAGAGGACAGAGCCAGGCTCTTTTTCAGTGGTGCCCAGTGACAAGACAAGAGGCAATGGGCACAAATGGAAACACAGGAGGTTCCGTCTGAACATCAGTGTCGCAGTTTAACCCGGCAGGCAGATAAACACCACACAGCTGTTCGCTCACTCCCCCCTGAGTGGGATGGGGGAGAGAATTGGAAAAAAAAGGTAAAACTCATGGGTTGAGATAAAGACTATTTAATAGGACAGAAAAGGAAGGGGAAATAATAATAATGATAAAATAATATACAAAACAAGTGATGCATGATGCAAATGCTCACCACCCGCTGACTGATGCCCAGCCACTTCCCAAGCAGTGGCCCCGCCCCCCCAGCCAACTCCCCCCAGTTTTTTTGTTCAGCATGATGTCATATGGTCATATTGGTCAGTTTGGGTCAGCTGTCCTGGTTGTGTCCCCTCCCAGCTTATTGTGCACCTCCAGCCTCCTCGCTGGCAGGGCAGTATGAAAAGCTGAAAAGTCCTTGACTTAGTGTAAGCACTGCTCAGCAACAACTAAAACATCAGTGTGTTATCAACATTATTCTCATCCTAAATACAAAACATAGCACTATATCAGCTACTAGGAAGAAAATGAACTCTATCCCAGCTGAAACCAGGACAATCAGGAAACACTTTTTCTCTGTGAGGGTGCCTGAACACTGGAACAGGTTGCCCAGAGAGGTTGTGGAGTCTCCCTCCTTGGAGATATTCAAAAGCTGTCTGGACATGGTCCTGAGCAATCAGCTCTAGGTGGCCCTGCTTGAGCAGGGAGTTTGGACCAGATGACCTCCAGAGGTCCCTTCCAGCCTCAACAATTCTGTGATTCTGTGACTACATAACAGGAGCATATGTCTATGAATTCAGCAATATGGGAAAGTTCTGGGGATGTGCAACCCTTGAATTGTGTTATTTTATTCCTCAGTCTAAATCATTTGAGAGTTTGGTGCTTCAGACTCCCAGCAAAGTGCTTCCTTCAGCTGAGCATCAGGAAGTAGCCTAGTTTAGAAGTCAATGGGAGTGGGGGTGAGGGATGGTGACTGATTGAAATGTAGTGCAAGTCCTTTGGGCTTCTGTGCTTAAAAGTATTGAGATCCTGGAGGTCAAAAGGCTGATGAGGTGAATGCTTTCTCTTCTTGTTTGAAAGTGTGTGTGCATGGGGGGAGATATTCAGAGCAGTAAGTGTTTGCACTGCAGAAGAGAAAGATGTCACTGGAGACCTAAGGATGCTTTCTTTTTCACCACTAGCTTATTAGCTTGGAGTGTCTTAGTGTTGATGCTGATGTTGCCAACTTGCATTACAGGACCAACTAGTACCCCAGTTTGCATGGTACAGTATGAAAACAGAACAATAAAGCAGTACCAGTTCCTCTACACCACCACCATTTCAGTGAGCTGAATTATTAGTGCCAAATTATTTTCAAATTAAATTGGAAAACAAAACGTTGTTCTCCAGCAGCACACTCTGCTAGAAGCAAACTGATCTGGCTGAAAATGAACCTTGTATGTGCATATATGTGCATGTGCACACACACACATGCACACGCACTCTTCAGATGGATTTAGATTATGACTGGATGAAAGCTAGTGTAAGGCTGGATAAGGATCACAGGGCAGGGGAGAAGGGCTGAGGTGTCAAGACCACCCCTTTTCACACCAGCCTGCACTCAGATCCATTACAAGCCTGTGAGAAAGGTGAAGTATTAAGTTCATCAGCCCAAATTTACAGGGAATGAGTTAATAACAACATTGTGGGTGACAGTTTACAAATGTTTTGCCTTGTCCAGGTGAATTCAGAGCCTCTGAGCACCAACAGGTCTCCTTACATAGTTCCACGCTTTACAAAAAGTGGTGACTAAGTGATTTATCTGGTATCACAGAGGATACTTGCATTACAACTAGGAATAAAATCTAACAGTACTAAACTGTAAGCAGCTGTCCTCTCTTTAAAAGATGACATGTATTAATGAAAATACCAGAATAAAGGGAAGAAAAATCACAAATAAAAAATATTTGATATGGTTGGGAAAAGGTATAACAAAGAGGAAATAATTTCAGAACCCTTCAATTCCAGCTTTTTTGTTGTTGTGAAGGGAATTATTATTATTAGATAATAACAGCCCAGCTGAAGTGCCTCTACACCAATGAACGTAGCATGGGCAACAAGCAGGAGGAGCTGGAAGCCACTGTACATCAGGAAAACTATGATATGGTTGCCATCACGGAAACATGGTGGGATGACTCGCACAACCGGAGTGCGGCGATGGATGGCTATAAACTCTTCAGGAGGGATAGGCAAGGCAGGAGAAGCGGTGGGGTAGCCCTGTATGTTAGGGAGTGTTTTGATTGTCTAGAGCTTGATGATGGTGACCATAGGGTGGAATGTCTATGGGTAAGAATCAGGGGGAAGGCCAACAAGGCAGATATTGTGGTGGGAGTCTGTTACAGACCACCCAACCAGGATGATGAGGCAGACGAACTATTCTATAAGCAGCTGGGAGAAGCCTCACGATCGCTAGCCCTTGTTCTTGTGAGGGACTTCAACCTGCCGGATGTCTGCTGGAAATACAATACAGCAGAGAGGAAACAGTCTAGGAGGTTCCTGGAGTGTGTGGCAGATGATAACTTCCTGACACAGCTGGTGAGTGAGCCAACTAGGGAAGGTGCCCCGCTGGACCTCTAGTTCACGAACAGAGAAGGACTTATGAGCGATGTGATGGTTGGAGGCCGTCTTGGGCAGAGTGATCATGACATGACAGAGTTTTTGATACTTGGAGAAGTGAGGAGGGGGGTCAGCAGAACTGCCACCTTAGACTTCCGGAGGGCAGACTTTGGCCTGTTTAGGAGACTGGTCGACAGAGTCCCCTGGGAGGCAGCCCTAATGGGCAAAGGAGTCCAGGAAGGCTGGACATTCTTTAAGGAGGAAGTCCTAAAGGCACAAGAGCAGGCTGTCCCCAGGTGCCGAAAGACGAGCCGGCAGGGAAGAAGACCGACCTGGCTGAATAGAGAGCTTTGGCTAGAACTCAGGAAAAAGAGGAGAGTCTATGACCTCTGGAAGAAGGGGCAGGAAAGTCAAGAGGACTACAAAGGTGTAGCAAGGCTGTGCAGGGAGAAAATGAGAAGGGCCAAAGCTGAACTAGAGCTCAATCTGGCTACTGCTGTAAAAGACAACAAAAAATACTTCTTCAAATACATTAGCAGCAAAAGGAGAGCTAAGGAGAATCTCCAGCCCCTAGTAGATGGGGGAGGGAACATAGTGACCAAGGATGAGGAAAAGGCTGAGGCACTTAATGCCTTCTTTGCCTCAGTCTTTAATAGTAGGGCCAATTGTTCTCTGGGTACCCAGCCCCCCTGAGTCGGAAGATAGGGATGGGGACCAGAATGGAGCCCCCATAATCCAGGGGAAAATGGTTAGTGACCTGCTACACCACTTAGACATTCACAAGTCTATGGGGCCGGATGGGATCCACCCGAGAGTACTGAGGGAGTTGGCAGAAGTGCTCACCAAGCCCCTTTCCATCATTTACCAGCAGTCCTGGCTAACTGGGGAGGTCCCAGTTGACTGGAGGTTAGCAAATGTGACACCCATCTACAAGAAGGGCCGGAAGGAGGACCCGGGGAACTACAGGCCTGTCAGCCTGACCTCAGTACCAGGGAAGCTGATGGAGCAGATCATTCTGAGTGCCATCACACAGCACGTACAGGACAACCAAGGGATCAAGCCCAGCCAGCATGGGTTTAGGAAAGGCACGTCCTGCTTGACCAACTTGATCTCCTTCTACGACAAGGTGACCCGCCTAGTGGATGAGGGGAAGGCTGTGGATGTTGTCTACCTAGACATCAGTAAAGCCTTTGACACCATTTCCCACAGCATTCTCCTGGAGAAACTGGCTGCTCATGGCTTGGACAGGTGTACTCTTTGCTGTGTAAAGAACTGGCTGGATGGCCAGGCCCAAAGAGTGGTGGTGAATGGAGTTTACTCCAGTTGGCAGCCGGTCACAAGTGGTGTTCCCCAGGGCTCAGTTTTGGGGCCAGTCCTGTTTAATGTCTTTATCAATGATCTGGATGAAGGGATGAAGCTTGCAGATGACACCAAGTTGTGCGGGAGTGTTGATCTGCTTGAGGGTAGGGAGGCTCTGCAGAGGGATCTGGACAGGCTGGATTGATGGGCTGAGGCCAATTGTATGAGGTTCAACAAGGCTAAGTGCAAGGTCCTGCACTTGAGCCACAACAACCCCATGCAACACTACAGGCTTGGGGAAGAGTGGCTGGAAAGCTGCCTGGCAGAGAAGGACCTGGGGGTGTTGGTTGACGGCCGGCTAAATATGAGCTGGCAATGTGCCCAGGTGGCCAAGAAGGCCAATAGCATCCTGGCTTGTATCAAAAATAGTGTGGCCAGCAGGACTAGGGAAGTGATCGTGCCCCTGTACTCGGCACTAGTGAGGCTGCTCCTCGAATACTGTGTTCCGTTTTGGGCCCCTCACTACAAGAGAGACATTGAGGTGCTGGAGCGTGTCCAGAGAAGGGCAACAAAGCTGGTGAAGGGTCTAGAGCAGAAGTCTTATGAGGAGTGGCTGAAGGAACTGGGGTTGTTTAGCCTGGAGAAAAGGAGGCTGAGGGAAGACCTTATTGCTCTCTACAACTACCTGAAAGGAGGTTGTAGAGAGGTGGGGGTCGGTCTCTTCTCCCAAGTACCAAGTGATAGGACAAGAGGAAATGGCCTCAAGTTGTGCCAGGGGAGGTTTAGACTGGATATTAGGAAATTTTACTTCACTGAAAGGGTTATCAAGCATTGGAACAGGCTGCCCAGGGAAGTGGTTGAGTCACCATCCCTGGAAGTATTTAAAAGACGTTTGGATGAGGTGCTTAGGGACATGGTGTAGTGGTGGTCTTGGTAGTGTTAGGTTTACGGTTGGACTCGATGATCTTAAAGGTCTTTTCCAACCTATATGATTCTGTGATTCTGTGATTCTGTGATTCTGTTGTTTTGTTTGTTTTTTGCTTCTGTAATAGAAGTTGACTTTTTGTTTCTATCCAGTCTTTGATGATCCCAGGTTTTTCACATGAATATGCAAAATCAGCTGATAATTTTAAATCATCTACTTCTAGGGCTGTTTTTTCACTGCCCCATGTATAACATGGTGTTCTGCACTGGGGCTGGGGGTGGGGTGAGTTGAGAGAGAAATGGTACAAGGTTCTTTCTGGATCTTAGTAAGAAAGGCACAATAACAAATATTTTAGTAAAATAGCAGTTTTAATAAGACAGTTTAAGAAGAGGAATATAGATAACGATTAAATCTTATGACCCTTCAGATGCTGGTAACCCCGTGTTTGTGCAGCATTGGATGGAGCCCGGATTTAATGGCCTTGACTTGCACAAAACAAGGTTTCAGGACTGACACTTATATCCACATAGAAGACTTCTCACCTCTTGCATGCTGTGAGCATGCAGCTCTCTAGAGCCATAGGTTCCCTCTTGCTTGGGCCTAGAGAGGAAGGAGCCTGTATTGTGCCAGATGGAGGAGTGTTGAGGTGGGGAGAAGGAAGTAGTGAAGAGCCTGCAATCCTCTGTTGCTGTGACAATGGCGTGGTGCCAATGGCATGGTGCCAACAGAGTGACTCGGAGAGAGGACAGTCCCTGTAGTGCTGCTCAGAGAGGGTGTAGGCATCTAGGAGGAATGGAGGTGTGAAGAAGACTCTGGCTCAAGTGATGAAAAGGCAGGCCCTTGAAATGAGAGGAGGGGAGATAAATGCTCTCTGGGTATTAGTGGGTGCAGAGCCCTTCTTGCTTGTCAGCTCTGACCAGAAAGATCTTTTAGCTTTATCCTTAGCTATTGTTTTTACTTTAATAAATTGAGGATAATTGTTTGGCTTGAAATAACTCTTGCCTTTTGATGTGTAGGTGGGTAAATGAAGCCAGGAACAATCCTTTCTCCTGCCAGTTTGCTTCTTTCTCTTCATCAAGGATACTGTAAGTACCCAGTTCAGTATAGCTGCTGCTGTTAACAAAAAGCAACCCAAGCACTTCCTCAACTAGAAATGCAGGACTGATTACATTAGTCTGTACACTGGTCATGAACCAAATAAGCTCTTGGATAGATTAGTGCCATTGTCTCAGAGTGGAAAATGCCAATGTTAATATAGAGTTTGTCTTGGGCAGATGACTTTGTACAGAGCACAGATGCATGGAATTGGGTCACAGCCAGGTCTGTACCTGAGGAAGGAGGTTAAATGAAGGCTTACTTGCAATGAAATCTCCTGTACCAAGCTGCATATAACCAAATGGGACACCTTAGGCAGCTGTGTTCTCTTTAGATTTTAGTTTAGCTCTGACATGATGTAATTTATGGAGGACTCAAATATGTTTTCAGTCTTGGCCCAAATTGCTCTGCTGTTTCATGGTGAAGGCAGGATACCATAACAACACTACCACCAGCAATACCATTTTAAGATGGAACAAGCCTACTATTAAATTTCTAGTTTGAAACTGTAGAGAAAGGACAGGAAGCAGAGCATGTGATGTCTACTGAAGGGGCAGGGTGCCTCTATGCATCTTCTTTGGGACCTTCTGCACTTTTGCACAGCCTCCAAAAGACAGCAGTCCTCAATGGGATGTCCAGGCCCTCTGCTCAACTGTCCCAGCATCAGTGATGGTGGAGACAATAAGATATTTTGCTGTGGCTCTAGCAGCGAGAGTTCTAGCTCTGCTTTGCACTTGCATTGTGATGCTCATCACCAGCTGTCAATTGGGCAGGTGAGTCAATAGTGGTGGAAAGGATGCCAGCCTTAGCCATGTTGACCAATGGACTGCCTAGATGTGACTGTGGCTCTCAGCTCTAGTGGGATGAATTAATAAGTTGCTTTTCCATGATTCATATCTCCAAGAGTCGAGTCTCATAGTTGCATTTTTGAGTGAGACCGTATGTTCACTGTAGCCTTCAATTAATGAACTCTGTTGTTGGCACAATTAATGAACTCTGTTGTTGGCAAGTAGCTACTTGTAGCAAGGTGTTGTGAATGAGTGATTTAGATTGCTTAAAAAATCACCGTCAAAGGTATTAGCAAAAGTGGTTTTAATATGATTTATAAAAGTGCAACTTAACAAAGTTCAATGGCAAGGTTCACTCTATTAACTACTGCATGGAAGAAACATACACAGGAAAATTGGGTTACACTCGAGTTAAAATGATTCATAGAGAGACCGAGGATACAAAAGGGTACGGAGGACCCTCCCATTGAGTCACGAGGTTCAGAGTAGACCCCCTTGCTTTCTAAACTCCTGATGGAGCTTAGGTGTGGCTAGGTCCAATCGTAGTCTCAGACTTGGACAACAGTTTATGTCTAAGAGATTATATATGCAAAATTTATCAATTCAGCATGCAATCAAAGTTACCAAGACAAAATCAAAGTTACCATACTACAAGGTTATGCGCGATATCAGTTGCTTACCAAAGATCTGCCGTTGGTAAAAGGTCTCTCTGCCTCGAGGAGCAACCTTGAGAGGTGACCCAGCTCAAGGGGAGATCACCGCCATGCAGCCATGCTGCCTAGCAGGGAGAGCTCAAAGAAGGCTCACTTAGGCTGTCATATTTATAGATAAAGTGGTTGGCTCGTAGTCAAATTACATGCGATGATAGGAAAGATATGCATGAGGCTCCTTGTACCCACAACTTTGTTCCTTGATAAATGAGTCTTGGAAAAGCCACCCACTATTCATGTGTCAATCGCATGATCAGTTGTTGTGGTTTAACCCCAGCCGGCAACTAAGCACCACACAGCTACTCGCTCACTCCCCCCACAATGGGATGGGGAAGAGAATTGGAAGAGTAAAAGTGAGAAAACTCGGGGGTTGAGATAAAGACAGTTTAATAGGTAAAGCAAAAGCCGCGCACACAAGCAAAGCAAAGCAAGGAATTCATTCGCTACTTCCCATCGGCAGGCAGGTGTTCAGCCTTCTCCAGGAAAGCAGGGCTCCATCATACCTAACAGTTACTTGGGAAGACAAATGCCATCACTCCAAACATCCCCCCCTTCCTTCTTCTTCCCCCGCTTTATATGCTGAGCATGACATCATATGGTATGGAATAGCCCTTTGGTCAGTTTGGATCAACTATGTATCTTGGCTGTGCCCCCTCCCAACTTCCTGTGCACCTGGCAGAGCATGGGAAGCTGAAAAGTCCTTGACTAGTGCAAACATCATTACTTAGCAACAACTAAAACATCAGTGTATTATCAACACTGTTTTCAGCACAAATCCAAAACATAGCCCCATACTAGCTACTATAAAGAAAATTAACTCTATCCCAGCCAAAACCAGCACATCGGTGTTCCAAGCTCATATGCATCAATGCTCACTGTGTCACTCAGCTTCTTTGTGGGTTCTCAGAGAACAGATTGGAATCAGAGGAGTTCTTGGCCTGGCCACGGCTCAGGCCTTTACCTCCTTTGGAGCCTGTACCAAACTACTGCTAGTTTGGTTAAGAGGTCGAGTGCGTCTGTCACACTCCACCCCGTGACTACAGTCAATCCACTTTATTGACTCATAGAGTGGTAGTACGGTTACCTCTTGTCTCTATGTTATAAATATGTGGCATATTGCAGATCAGTAGTAAGAGTCCAATTATTTGATAAGCTGTTTAGTTTAAGTGTCCTAATTAAAGTTAGTTATATACCATTTTACACACAGAATCAATTGATTGTATGCGTTTTACATGCTGGATTGATGTAATTTGTTTCATTTTTTGCCAAACTTTGATATACAGAATGATTATAAGCAATAAACATAATGAGGTTAAAATTAACAAAACTACAATAGGATGCAGCATCAAATTCAAAATTCCAGTTGCTGTTGGGGACCATCCAAAAAGAGTTTCCCCCCAGTGATGTTCTCCATCTTTCTTCAGTCTTTCTAGGACATGGTGTATCTCTTTTGCATCATGATGGATGGTAACCAGGGTTCTTTGTCCGTTGTTTTGAATTCGTTTTAGCAATTGGTTCAGGTCATCATGTTGCAACAGTTTTCTCACCAATGTGAGATTCATTCCAACAGGGGCAGGTAATAAATATTGATACAATGTATAGTTAGATTGTAGCAGTTGGTGGGTTGTGACAAGAGCTGAATAGTTAAAGTCGCATCTCATAATTTTGGTAAAATTACAAATACAAATATTTGAGTGATTGTATATATCTACAGTGGTATTGTCTATAAATATAGAATCACAAAGGGTTCTCATACAAACACATCCATTTCCAACGTATACAAGTACAGTTTCAGGGGTTTCATTAGGATGTATTTCAAAATGACAAACGTTGTTCTGTATCAAGACAAATGTCTTGGGCCTTAATGGTATTACTTTCACAAATAAATCCCTGTTGTTCCCATACAACACATGCATCAATATAAATAGTTTGCCATTTGTTCCCATTTTGTTGGGCCCATACTCTATGTTCTAACAGATAGAGGACAGTTCCATTGTGATTTAATCCCAGTGCAGTGACTGGGTATATGGTGTATACCGAAGCACTGCGTATTGTTAAAAGCTGTGTATTGAGCAATGACTTACGTTACAGCATTTTCTATATGGCCTGTAAGAGCTATTGTGAATAATCATAACATATATATATCCCTCATTAACATGTGGTTGTGTTTTACAAGTCACATTTATATTGCTGTCTGTTAGTAACAAGACAGGTGGCTTATCTGCGTTGACACAATTGTGGCTGATTTCTTGATTGACAATTAAGTTGAGACTGGTGAGCATTTGTGGGGAAGCAAGTATTATTGAAATCTTCAACAGCAGTAGGACAATGTATCTTATTTTCATCTTGGAGGAGAATGCAAGATAAAAGGGTAAAACAAAGTGGTCTTGGTGGGGTTTTCCAGACAGGTTACCCCATTAGAAAGAAGGAAAAATCCATCGTGCACTAATGCTATGTTTTGCACCATTGCTGTGAATAGCTTCCCAGGCAAGTGGGCCACGAGGTTTAGTTAGAGTCATAGGTACAGTCCCAATTTGTGGTAAATTTACCATGACAGGTTGTCCATGCTGTAATGCTATTGGATATTTTCTTTCATCAGGAGGTGGAGCATCAGGTCTAGTTTTTGTAAAGAATGCTCAGCTCCCAGGGCTCCCAGTAGGCCCATACCGATTATTCAACTGATAAAGTACTTTGGAAAGTTGAGTATCCCACTGGGCCTCATGTGGCGTAAGGCTCCTTTTCAATAAGCTATTAGCTCTTTCTACCATCCCATTTGATTGGAATGCCCATGGAATTTCTTCCTGTTTTGCCCATTGTTGCACTTCCTTGTTGGAAAAATATGAGCCATTGTCACTTTGGATGACATCAGGTGTTGCTAGGCCTGAAAACCAAGAGGATAATCGCCTAATGGTGCCCTGACCATTAGCCTTCTGACATATAGTTGCCATGCTATAGGCCTGAGATGACCTCTACTCCTGTGAGGACGTACTGATATCCTGAGGAGGGCTTAAAGGGTCGAAAGTAATCAATTTGCGATGTTGACCATAGGGTTTTTCCCTCATGTTGTGCTTTAGCCCCAGTTGGCAATTAAGTACCACACAGCCGCTCGCTCACCCTCCCCCCAGTGGGATGGCGGAGAGAATCGGAAGAGCAAAAGTAAGAAAACTCATGGGTTGAGATAAGAAAAATTTAATAATTGGAACAAAAAATAATAATATAATAAATTGTAATGACAAGGAAAACAAGAGAGCAAGATAGGAACAAAACCCAGGAAAAAAACAGAAGTGATACAATGGCTCATTACCCACTGACAGATCCCTCTAAAAGGTTCACTGTGTTCATTTAGTCCATGACTTTGGGCTCCATCTGTCATAATAGTCCTTCAGGGAAGGAGAGATGGTGTGTGGTGTTGGATCGTTGCATGCTGAAGCCAGTTCTGGTTCCAGCACTGCTGCACTTTGCTTGGTTTCATCCAAGTTCATTCTTCATTAATCTGGGTGATTCTTACTGTAATACCGTTCATATGGCATATAACAACCATAAAATTGATGACATACAGTATTATATAGCAGTTAACATCATACCATGTAGTTCATGGTCTATTCTCACACAAAATCAAATCCCCTTGAGGTACACAGAGGACTTCCCCAGCCTTTTGCATTACCCACCAAGTACAACCAGGTCCTTGAGCAAAAGCAATCCCACGAATGGGCTTGCATTTGCCTGAGGCAGGAATAACCCAGACTGTCTTCCCCAGCATGTTTTTTATGTGTACTACAGGGACTTTATCTCCTTCGACATTGTGTAAAACTTTTGATTGGGCAGGGCCAGCTCGATTGGCAGATCCCCTAGTGCTGACTAACCAGGTGGCCTTTGCTAAATGTGTATCCCAATGTTTGAATGTCCCACCACCCATTGCTCTCAGTGTAGTCTTTAACAGCCCATTGTATTGTTCCATTTTCCCGGAGGCTGGTGCATGATAGGGGATGTGATATACCCACTCAATGCCATGCTCTTTGGCCCAGGTGTCTATCAGGTTGTCTCGGAAATGAGTCCCGTTGTCTGACTCAATTCTTTCTGGGGTGCCATGTCACCATAGGACTTGCTTTTCAAGGCCCAGGATAGTGTTCCAGGAGGTGGCATGGGGCACAGGGTATGTTTCCAGCCATCCGGTGGTTGCTTCCACCATTGGAAGCACATAGTGCTTGCCGTGACGGGTTTGTGGGAGTGTGATATAATCGATCTGCCAAGCCTCCCCATATTTATATTTCAGCCATCACCCTCCAGACCACAGAGGCTTTAACTGCTTGCCTTGTTTGATTGCAGCGCATGTTTCACATTCATGGATAACCTGTGCAATAGTGTCCATGGTCAAGTCCACCCCTCGATCACGAGCCCATCTATATGTTGCATCTCTTCCTTGATGGCCTGAGGTGTCATGGGCCCAGTGAGCTATAAATAATTCACCCTTATGTTGCCAGTCCAGGTCGACCTGAGCCACTTCAATCTTAGCAGCCTGATCCACCTGCTGGTTGTTTTGATGTTCCTCAGTGGCCTGACTCTTGGGTACATGAGCATCTACGTGATGTACTTTTACAACCAGGTTCTCTACCCAGGCAGCAATGTTTTGCCACAATGCTGCAGCCCAGATGGGTTTGCCACTGCGCTGCCAATTGTTCTGCTTCCATTGCTGCAGCCACCCCCACAGGGCATTTGCCACCATCCATGAGTCAGTATAGAGATAGAGCAGTGGCCACTTTTCTCATTCAGCAATGTCTAAAGCCAGTTGGATGGCCATTACTTCTGCAAATTGGCTCAATTCACATTCTCCTTCAGCAGATTCTAGAACTTGTCATGTAGGACTCCATACAGCAGCTTTCCACCTCTGATGCTTTCCTACAATACGATAGGACCTATCAGTGAACAGGGCATATTGCTTCTCATTTTCTGACAGTTTATTGTACAGTGGGGCGACCTCATCACATGTCACCTCCTCCTCTGGCGATATTCCGAAATCTTTGCCTTCTGGCCAGTCCATAATTACTTCCAAGATTCCTGGGAGATTGCGGTTTCCTGTTTGAGCCCGTTGTGTGATCAGTGCAACCCACTTACTCCATGTAGCATCAGTTGCATGATGTGTAGAGGGGACCGTCCCTTTGAACATCCAGCCCAGCACCGGCAGTCGAGGTGCCAGGAGGAGCTGTGCCTCAGTACCAACCACTCCCAAAGCAGCTCAAACCCCTTCATATGCTGCCAATATCTCTATTTCTGTTGGAGAATAGCGGGCCTCAGATCCTCTGTATCCCTGACTCCAAAACCCTAGGGGTCGACCTCGAGTCTCCCCTGGTGCTTTCTGCCAGAGGCTCCAGGTACGGCCATTCTCCCCGGCTGCGGTGTAGAGCACATTTTTTACATCTGGCCCTGCCCGGACTGGCCCAAGGGCTACTGCATGAACTATATCCCGTTTAATTTGTTCAAAGGCTTGTTGTTGCTCAGGGCCCCATTGGAAATCGTTCTTCTTCCGGGTCCCTTGATAGAGAGGGCTTACGATCAGACTGTAATTTGGAATATGCATTCTCCAAAAACCCACAACGCCTAAGAAAGCTTGTGTTTCCTTTTTGCTAGTTGGTGGAGACATGGCTGCTATTTTGTTAATCACATCCATTGGGATCTGAGGACGTCCATCTTGCCATTTTATTCCTAAAAGCTGGATCTCCTGTTCAGGTCCCTTGACCTTACTTTGTTTTATGGCAAAACCGGTTTTCAGGAGGATCTGGACTGTTTTCTTCCCTTTCTCAAAAACTTCTTCTGCTGTGTTGCCCCATACGATAATGTCATCAATGTATCGCAGATGTTCTGGAGCTTCACCCTGTTCCAGTGCCAACTGGATCAGTCCATGGCAAATGGTAGGTCTGTGTTTCCACCCCTGGGCCAATCGATTCCAAGTGTACTGAATACCCCTCCAAGTGCAAGCAAACTGTGGCCTGCCCTCTGCTGCCAAAGGGACTGAGAAAAACACATTAGCGATATCAATTGTAGCATACTATTTGTTGTACTTAATTGTTCTGCTTCCATTACTGCAGCCACCCCCACAGGGCATTTGCCACCATCCATGAGTCAGTATAGAGATAGAGCACTGGCCACTTTTCTCATTCAGCAGTGTCTAAAGCCAGCTGGATGGCCTTTACTTCTGCAAATTGGCTCAATTCACCATCTCCTTCAGCAGATTCTAGAACTTGTCACGTAGGACTCCATACAGCAGCTTTCCATCTCCGATGTTTTCCTACAATACGACAGGACCTATCAGTGAACAGGGCATATTGCTTCTCATTTTCTGACAGTTTATTGTACAGTGGGGCGACCTCATCACATGTCACCTCCTCCTCTGGCGATATTCCGAAATCTTTGCCTTCTGGCCAGTCCATAATTACTTCCAAGATTCCTGGGCGATTGCGGTTTCCTGTTTGAGCCCGTTGTGTGATCAGTGCAACCCACTTACTCCATGTAGCATCAGTTGCATGATGTGTAGAGGGGACCCTCCCTTTGAACATCCAGCCCAGCACCGGCAGTCGGGGTGCCAGGAGGAGCTGTGCCTCAGTACCAACCACTTCTGAAGCAGCTCGAACCCCTTCATATGCTGCCAATATCTCTTTCTCACTTGGAGTATAGTGGGCCTCGGATCCTCTGTATCCCCGACTCCAAAACCCTAGGGGTCGACCTCGAGTCTCCCCTGGTGCTTTCTGCCAGAGGCTCCAGGTACGGCCATTCTCCCCGGCTGCGGTGTAGAGCACATTGTTTACATCTGGCCCTGCCTGGACTGGCCCAAGGGCTACTGCATGAACTATCTCCTGTTTAATTTGTTCAAAGGCTTGTCGTTGCTCAGGGCCCCATTTGAAATCGTTCTTCTTCCAGGTCCCTTGACAGATAGGGCTTACGATCAGACTGTAATTTGGAATATGCATTCTCCAAAAACCCACAACGCCTAAGAAAGCTTGTGTTTCCTTTTTGCTAGTTGGTGGAGACATGGCTGTCATTGTGTTAATCACATCCATTGGGATCTGAGGACGTCCATCTTGCCATTTTATTCCTAAAACCTGGATCTCCTGTGCAGGTCCCTTGACCTTCCTTTGTTTCATGGCAAAACTGGTTTTCAGGAGGATCTGAACTATATTCTTCCCTTTCTCAAAAACTTCTTCTGCTGTATTGCCCCACACGATGATGTCATCAATGTATTGCAGATGTTCTGGGGCTTGGCCCTGTTCCAGTGCAGTCTGGATCAGTCCATGGCAAATGGTAGGGCTGTGTTTCCACCCCTGGGGCAGTCGATTCCAGGTGTACTGAACGGCCCACCAAATGAAAGCAAACTGTGGCCTGCACTCTGCTGCCAAAGAGATTGAGAAGAATGCATTAGCGATATCAATTGTAGCATACCATTTGGCTGTCTTTGACTCCAGTTCGTCTTGAAGTTCCAGCATGTCCGGCATGGCAGTACTCAGTGGCAGCGTGACTTCATTCAGGCCACGATAGTCTACTGTTAGTCTCCACTCTCCATTAAACTTTTGCACTGGCCATATGGGACTGTTAAAAGGTGAACGAGTCTTACTGATCACTCCTTGGATCTCCAGTCGACAAATCAGCTTATGGATGGGAATCAGGGAGTCTCGGTTGGTGCAATATTGCTGCTGGTGCACCGTTGTGGTAGCACTTGGCACCTGTTGTTCTTTGACCCTCAGCAACCCCACAACAGAAGGGTCCTCTGAGAGACTGGGCAAGGTGGGCAGCTGTTTAATTTCCTCCATCTCCAAGGCAGCTACACCAAAAGCCCACCAGTACACTTTTGGGTCCTTGAAATACCCTCCTCTCAGGTAGTCTAGGCCAAGGATGCACGGAGCCTCTGGGCCAGTCACAATGGGGTGCTTTTTCCACTCATTCCCAGTTAGGCTCACTTCGGCCTCCAATACAGTTAGCTGTTGGCATCCCCCTGTCACTCCAGAAATACAGATGGATTCTGCCTCTCTATGGCTTGATGGCATTAGGGTGCACTGTGCACCGGTGTCTACTAGACCCTTATACTCCTGTGGGTCTGATGTGCCAGGCCATTCAATCCACACAGTCCAGTAAATCCAGCTGTCCCTTTCCTCCACCTGGATGGAGGCAGGGCCCCTCATGTCCTGGTCATAGTATCCATCTTGTACATAGGAGTCAAGAGTTCCTCCAAGAGTCTGGGTCTTTGTCTGGGGAACTTCCCACTGGAAACCAGAGCAGCAATTTTCCTGGAAGAACCCCCTTTGGTGACTGGTTTTCCTTGCAACTCACGTACCCGTGCCTCTAGGGTCGAGGTAGGTTTTCCATCCTGCTTCCTCATGTCCTCTCCGTGATCACGCAAGTAAAACCATAGGGTGCCCCGTGGTGTGTACCCTCAATATCCTCTCTCTTGAGCATAAGAACACTAACTCCTAATGTCTGAGATACTGGTCCGTACAGGTGGAAAGAAGGGCATATCCTCTTTGAATCGTTGGAACACCCAGGACAGTTTCTCCACAGCTGAGACGATGGAGGAAGGGATACTTTCTTCGTATTTCCAGAGCTGGGAAGCCGCTTCATCCACCATTGGACCCCCTCCATCTTTCCAGGTCAGTATTGCCAATGAGTTGGCACACAACCATGGTGCGCTCTGTACCACCTTCTGCCACATGGGTCGTGTGCACCGGACTTCATCTGGATCTTTCGATAACTGCTTGTTGTTCAGATCACCATAAATCACCTCCAGCACAGCTAATTCCCTCAGGTACTGGATACCTTTCTCCATGGTGGTCCATTTGCCTGGGCGATATAGAACATCTTCCTTGAAGGGATGTGTTTCTTTTATAGCTGACAGGAGCTGCCTCCAGAGGCTGAGGGCTTGTGCCCCTTTTCCAATTGCTTTGTCAATGCTGCCTTCCCTAGAAAGGGATCCCACCTGTTTAGCTTCCTTACCCTCTAATTCCAGGCTACTGGCCGTGTTATCTCAGCATTGGAGCAGACAGGTGACAACGTGCTTGCCTGGACAATTGCTGAAATCTTTTTGCATATCTCGCAGCTCACTGAGGGATAGGGATTGGATATTTTCTGTCTCGTCCACAAGTTCTTCCTCTTCCTCTTCCTCTTCCTCTTCCTCTTCCTCTTCCTCTTCCTCTTCCTCTTCCTCTCTTTGTGATGGCCCTGCTTTTTCATCTTCCCTTTCTAAACGAGCTGATTTTTGCTCCAGGATTTCTTCTTGTACATAGGGGCGACTGATACTGAAACGGGTTGGTTCCCTGGTTCAGCCGCAGTATCTGTTGCCAGGACGGTTGGAATAGTTGCAGTGCCCGTCGCAGGTGGGGCTGGATTAGCCGCGGTGCCTGTCGCAGGCGGGGCTGGAGTATCCACAGTATCTGTTGCCGGGGGGCTGGAGTAGCCACAGTGCCTTTCGCAGGAGGGGCTGGAGTAGCCACGGTGCCTGTTGCCGGGGGGGGCTGGAGTAGCTGCTGTGCCTGTGGCTTTGTCACCAGATCCAGAGACCTTCTCTCCCCCTTGAGCGTACTGAATAGTGTTGAACAGGGCTCGGTAGGCATGTGCCAGGCCCCAGCACATTGCAGTGATTTGTGTCTCCCTAGAATTGCCAGGGTGACAGCATACTTTTTCCAAATATTCTGCTAATTTCTCAGGATTCTGCACTTGTTCAGGGGTGAAGTTCCAAAACATTGGAGGTGCCCACCATCCTAGGCATTTGCCCATGCTGTCCCACACATCCTGCCACTCATAACTATCCAGCCTTGGGGCAGATCTCTGGATGGTATTCTTAAATAGTTGTTTAACCTTAAACAAGGCCTGACACACGTTCAGGAGACATAGCAATAGGAACGTGCTGGTTTGAACATCCCAAGTATAATCAAAATTCTCAAAAGCTGTTGTAGTTAGCCTGGAGAGGGAGGGGAAGATGGAGGAAGGTGTCTCCCCAATAGGTTGGCTATCCGAGGAGAAAATGTAGAAGGTGTAGTTATCAATAAATCCCGATAGATGGCTCCCGAAGCACAGAGGTGACGGCAATGCTGAGTACAAGAACAAGATCCATTTCACGAACAACAATTTTATCATAGTATAAGCCAGTGTCACACAATACAGAAAAGTGATAGCCTTAATCCATCTCCCAGAAGTGATAAACAGTATAGAAATACTGATACACAACATATACAGCAAGTAAGGTGCTATATAACACAACTCTGAGAACAAGTAAATTGACATTGTGACCAGCAACTACTAAACTAAAATAATAAACGCTTATAACAAATTTGTTTTAACACACTCTGGTCAGATCTGTTATTATCTCAACCCTTCGTGCCCCACGTTGGGTGCCAAAAAGGACTGTCGTGGTTTAACCTCAGGTGGCAACTAAGCACCACACAGCTCCTCGCTCACCCTCCCCTCTCCCTCAGTGGGGTTGGGGAGAGAATCAGAAGAGCACAAGTAAGAAAACTCACGGGTTGAGATAAGAACAGTTTAATAATTGAAATATAATAATAATAACAATAACAATAACAATAATAATTTGTAATGAAAAGGAAAATAACAAGAGAGAGAGAGGGAGAGGAACAAAACCCGGGGGAAAAAAAAAAAAAAAGTGATGCAACCGCTCACTACCCGCTGACCGATGTCCAGCCAGTCCCCCAGCAGCAATCACTGCCCCCCGGCCAACTCCCCCCAGTTTATATACTGAGCATGATGTCATATGGTATGGAATAGCCCTTTGGCCAGTTTGGGTCAGCTGTCCTGGCTGTGCCCCCTCCCAGCTTCTTGTGCACCTGGCAGAGCAGGGGAAGATGAAAAGTCCTTGACTAGTGTAAGCATTACTTAGCAACAACTAAACCATCAGTGTGTTATCAACATTATTCTCATACTAAATCCAAAACACAGTACTATACCAGCTACTAGGAAGAAAACTAACTCTATCCCAGACGAAACCAGGACATCCTTCTTACCTTTCTTGTAAATGGGTGTGACATTCACCTTCTCATCAGGATCTTCCCTCAGTCACCACGATCTTTCAAAGATGTTAGAGAGTAGCCTTGCAGTGACATTAGCTAGTTCCCTCAGCACCTTCAGATACATCCCATCTGGTCCTATATGCTTGTATACTGCTTTAAGTGGTCCCTAAACCCATCTTCCTCTACCATGGGTAATCACTCCCACAGACTGTGCCACTGTGTTCTTGCCCAGCAAACCAGCAAGTTCCCATCTAATCCTGGCAGCACTTCCCATCTACACAGTTACTGTTAGAGAGGCCCTTTGCTTACAAGCGAAACAGGGACAGGATAAGCAGGGAAGAGTTTCCTGGCTTGCCAGACCAGCATGAACACATTGTTCTTTGGCTTTGCTCCATGTGCAGTTGTCCTGAGGGAGCTAAATTTAATGGAACAAAGCAGGAGGGGTGAGTCCCTGCTTCAGATGTCCTGGAATCCAAGTGGTTAGAAAGGGGGAATTCTTTTTTCACTGATCTGCAGGTTGTGTGGGATCTTCAGGATAGGTCTTTTACTCTTCTTGAATGCTATCATCCCTTTCCGTCTAAGGACAGGAGCAAAAGAGCATGGGAAGCCTTGACTCAGTCCTCAGTACGTAGGTTTATACCATCCAAGCCACAAGACCACAAAGTGCCACAGCTGCTTCTGCTTCACCAAGATGGCCCACATCTTGGACTGAGGAGAGGTCATGAGCAGTGTTACTGATTTAGTAAGCTCCACCAGTATGGAAAGCAAAGTAATAAGGCAAATGTCTTCTCACTATTCCGTTCCATCTCCTGTGGTCTGCAGCTGCTATAGCTTGGGGTGGGGGTTTCTCCAGACTTGGTAGAGCAGTGTCACAGGTTCTGCTTCCTGAACCAATGTTGAGCTCTTCCTTGCTGGCTTTCCAGAAAGAAAGTGCTTCTTTTCAGGGGAAAGTTAATCAGACTGTGACAGGAAAGGCAGATCAGTGCTGAAGGACAGAGGAGACGGTGCTTGGCCTTTCTAGTCTGCATAGGCCACAAAAAATTCTGTCACATGCCTGTGGACAGCCACAAGAGTAATTCCAGAATCATAAGGGCTGGGCCATGGGCCTGTGTCCCTTGTGTGTCCCAGAAGATTTACAAAACATGGACTGATCTTCACATGGGATAAACTAGCATCAGTCCTCTAAGTTCAGTGAGGCTGCCTAGTTTATACCAGGTGAATCTAACTCAAAATGTCCTTGCTGGGGAATTTCAAAGTGGCTTCAGGGAACTGTACAGTTCTGAAAAAAACCCACTGCACTGGACACATCTGACTCAGCATTCATCTCTACACCATGCAGTCAGCCACTGACTTGCCTGTCAGATTTTTCTCTCTGACTGGCATAACATTTACAGAGCCAGTTAATGATATTCAGCAAAATAACACACACTGTTTAAAGTACTCATCAAACTAGCTTGAAAGAAATTAACAGCCTTGGGGAAAAGCCCTTAGAGAAATATATATGCAGTGAGAATTTAGAGGTGATTTTTGCCTGTTAAATATAAAAAATTACTTTGACTATTTGTTTTTTTTTTTCTAGAAAATGCTAGGAAAAGGTAAACCAGCATGAGTCTTAAAATAATAAATCCCTCTAGGTGCAGTCTTTCAAACATGCACATTATGCAAATAAATTTGCATTGCCGTAATTTATACGTAATTGATAATGCATGTGGACTTTAATTTGCTCTATTTTAAAGTTTTTCTTCTCATAGGTATCTCAGAAATTTTTGAAGAATTGTATTTCAAGAGGGAGTTGAAAATGCTTTAAAAAGTTCCTTGCACATTTACTGATAGAGGTTTATATGTAAAACAACATTTGCAAGCCAGTTTTCATAAGATTTTAATTTAATTCCTCACATATTAATGTAGCCACATATTCTATTACAGTCCAGTAGTCATTACTTAATATTAATATTATCCTGTAATAATAATAATAGCTGGATGATGAGAGATTTTTTTAAATTCAAATTTGTAATGGGTGTTTCCAGAGTTCACAGCTTAGGGTAATGCAAATTCATGTAAGCATTTTTAATGAGAATCTAAACTTAATCTCTGTGTAAAGTGCCAGTGGCTAGTTCTCCTCATTTGTTGAGAATTTCCAAACTAAAATAAAATTGAACTTCATCATAACAACTCAGCCAGTTCCATAGATGCTTTAACCTTTACCCTGATTACAAAATGTTAATAAGTATAGTCTATTCGTGTAAAGAGTTTATAAGACTTATTTTTATTATATTTAAGCTCCAGGGTAAAAATGAATACCTATTGTCAGTGTGGTTTCATTATTAGAAATACTGAACATATTTGCCTACCTGATGATCTGGAATCTAGCTGTAAACCTCTACTTAAGTTCTTAAGTAGCTTGAAATTTGATGCTAATTTACACATATATATGCATGTATATGTGTATATAATTTACATACATGAATATGCAAATAATCCACATATCTAGATATGGGTTTAGGCATAAAACTTTACTTGGAAAACAGGTCTCAAATGCACAAAATTTGCTGCAGAATTTTAAGCAGCTATAACAATTTGTCAAATGGTTTTATAGAGTCTGTTAGGTGCTTTGCTTAATGCATTCATTGTTTTCAAAATCCAGCAACCCTAGAAAAACTTATCTAAAGAAAACATCAAAACTACCCAAAAGAAAAATGAATATACAGTGTATTATGAATACTTCAGTGACTCCTAGAACTCTTTAGATCTGGATTATCCTGTCACTATTACCATACTAGCATTTTGACAAAGGTGATTGGTATAGCTGTATGATCCCTTCTAAAACACAAAGAAATTGGTTAGAAATTGAAAGGAGGAGGTGGAGTAAAAAAGGCTCTAAAATCAGCAGGCTAAAAGGAATGATTGGTCCATACCCATAAATTCAATCCCAAGATGCTCTGACAATGCAGAAATTTGATGAAAAAAATGAAGAAAAAGTTTCAGAAAGACAGACACTGTACTCAGAAAACAAATCATACAGAAGTATTATGGCTAGTTTATGTCTGCACATTAAAGAGGACAAAGGGGCATGTGGTTAAAGGGGCAGTGCTCAAGTATGCCCCTGTAAACTATATGATCAGAACTTTCATCTTAAAGGGGTTACACACCAAAATATGCATGTGGTAACTTCACAGGCACAATGCGGTGAACACAGCAGGAACCACTAACCCTTAAAGATCTTACTGAGATGAATGGGGACATGGCTTGAGTATACCACTTGAAAGAGTTGCTTGTTTTAAGACAGGACCATAAGAACACAGAGATTATTTACATGGAGCGACATTCCCCCACACACAAAGAGTTTAGCAGAGTCCTCCCTTCTGGCCCTGTTTCTCAAAATGGAGTCGTGGCAGGACACTTCCCTCTTCCTGTTATGTGTATCACCTTCCTGTTGCCTGTTGCTATCTAGAGGGAAGCTGAGACCAGTCCTTCAGAAGAACGAGCTCTCATCAGCTTTGCAAGTGGTTTAAACTGACTTCAGTAGGACTCCTTCCATTTGTGGTAAATGAGGAGCCAACCCCTCTGTCTTTGGGCTGCACAGCTTCTGCAGAATCATACTTTGGCCAACTGGAATGCACTTTGCAATGAAGGGGTGATGTAATTTCCATAAAATCAATTGCTTAAATTAGCATCCTCAGGCCAGAACAAGTTAGAGAGGGAGAAGGAACACAATTTTCCCTTCTGCTGTGTGCTCTAGGAGAGCCCTTGAGCTTTCACAGGTGCAGGACATTGCTTTGGGCAGACCAGTTTCCTGACCTGCAGCACTACCCTATTGGATAAAATCCTGGTTGTGTTGAACTCAATGGCAAAACTCCCAGTGCTTTGAAAGGGCCAGGCTCACACCCACCATGTGGACTAGCTAAAAGGTTTACCGCACAAAATCATATAGGGCTCAAGTCCTGCCAAAATTTAATTTCTCCTCCCATAGAGCCAACACCATAACCACAGTAGCTCTCACTTTCTTTGTTCTTGTTTGCTGTTTTGTTTTGTTGTTTTGGGTTTTTTTAATCCAATCCTAATTTTCTAAGCAAGTAGATTTTTTATTAGTTTGTACACATTGGGAGTTCTAATTCTTTCCTACTGATCAGTAACACTTTAATGGTTAAATGAATTGGAATCCATCCAGATCTCTTACTAAAGAGCCAGTATGACATCACTACATGACCACTGCTAAGGATATACAATAGTTGCATAGACAACTTGGGTAAGTCTTCAGTAAAATTAATGACATGCCCATGCATAAATATTGCTTTATTTATTCTTGCTTATAGGTAAGACTGGTAGCCTGGTTGTAATTTAATTTTAGGGGAAGTCATTTATACCATGCAATTTCTATTTCAAATAATTCAATGGGAAGCTGGTACTTAAAATGGAACTATATTCTGGCTGAAAGCCCTAACAAGAAAACTGAAGAAACATTCATTACTTAGTCTTAATCTAGACTTCATATAGCTCTAATTTATTTTTGTTATCCATAGCTACATTCCCTAATCCTGGACAGTATTTTCTTATTTAATCCAGTATTGTTCCATATTTATTAAACATAATGTGGTTTCTACTGAATTTTTGTCCAGTTGATTTAAGAGGAAATATGATAAATTATTTTCAATAACTCACTTTCATTCTAGATGTGATTTTGTTTTGGGCAGAATTGGAAGAAAAACTGCTTGGAGTGCAGTTAAAAAGAAGTGAAGTATGACTAGAACTCATTGGAAATGTTTACGCAAAAGTTTCACCAAAAAGTGCCAGATTTGTTGAAACTAAGCTGTCTTATGGGAAGTGTTTTAGGTTCACTGACTGCCTTGGTGAATCAAAAGTGTTCTCATTGTATCCTAGCTGGATGCACAATAGACTGCTTGGGACACAGTTGGTTTTCAGGGAAGCCCTATAAAATGCCTTGCCTCAGCTCCATGTTGTCTTTACAGTCCATGACTTGAGGCAATCAGCTTACAGGCTCCCATGTCATTTGAGATACACTGGGGTCTAGGGTCTAGCTTCCTGGTGGGGAATCTGGAATCCCTACTTAGAGCAACGATATGGGACTGCTGGAACAGACTCTCCAAGACTCCTGGGCAGAGTCTTCATGTACTGTGCTCAAGAGCTTTTAGACACTCAAGAATTCAGGGTGGCTAGTCTAAAGCATTAGATAGCCAGGTAGTCTGGGAACATAATGCTCTCCAGCTGGAAACAAGTGGAACAGTGGGGTTGTGTAGAAGACCTAGCACCTGACATAGGGAATGACCCATTCTTATCAACTTCACTCAGCAACAGAGAGTTCCAGGGAGACAGATTTCATTTCAGAAGCATCAAGCTGTAGTGTTTCTTGAATTATTTTTTTAATTTTATTTTTAATTTCATTATCTAAATTTGTTCTCTAGGTCACATGACATTTTAAAATTTTAGCTTTAGTCTGATTTGGATTAAAAAAAAAACCCTAAAAACCTCAGAACTGTCACAAACCAGAAATCCTACGTTCTGGCCAGTTCTACTTGAGGGCTCAGGATCCCCTTTCTCACATGTGGCTTAGGTACTTTGGACCCAAAATCCTATTTCATTTCTGTGACATTCAGGTTCGCAAATCCCTTTTGAATATGGAATGTAGAGTCCTATGTCTCTTGTGAAAATGTTACCCTATGACTAGTTCAAATTTGAAAAGACATAAAATGTCCTTTCTTAATGAGATGCCCCTATTATACGTTTTCCCCTTTAATTTCTCAGCCAAACACATTTCAAGAATACAGGGCAGAGCCTATCATCATTTTACCGGAATTTTCCTTCTGCCCCACTTGAGATTATTGCTCACCAAGGATGGCAGAGCTGAAATGGAGCATAATTTAAATTGGCGTATCATACTGAAATACTTGCCTTCAGGAATGCAGGGACCTTTCCCACATTCAATCACATTCCCACATTCCCACATGAGACTATGTATAGATGAGTACGCCAACAAAATGTTTTAAATGCCCAGTACAGATATAATTACTAACTAGTGAAGTGAGCAAGTCAGCTAGTTCTCTGGAGTGGGGTCCTTGGCACATCCAGGACAGGTTTATGTGATTATGTTTTAGAGAAGTGTTCTTCAAACCTCTTTTAAAACCAAGATTCCCCCAGTCTTTCTGAATCCAAAGACCATCCTGAACAGTGATGCCACAACAGTTGTCATGGGTAACTACAAAGAAATTAGGCTAAACTTTTAAAGTTACTTCATTACTCTTATCTTCCTCAATTTGCTTTGCTTCCTTGTTTGTAAGTATGGGAATATGTGAAAGTTTAAATATAAATATACAGAAAAATATATATGTGGAATAGATGTATTTTTGCAACCCTTTTGTGGACCACTTTCTTATGTTTTGTGGACCACTTTCTTATGTCTTATGGACCACCAGCAGACCATAAACTCCAAGGTCAAAACCACTGTAGCAGAAAGCCAACTGGTACATTTCTACCCTGAATTCTATGGATGCAGCATGAACTCACGGCCAACATCCATATACTAGGTTTGCACATGTTCCCTATTGTGTCTGTCTCAAATCTTCCCTTCCTCATTTGGTAAGACTAAGTAGTTCAAGGGGATGGGAGAACACACCCAGTGGCAGGTATGGCTGTTATGCTCAAGGAAAGGACCTTACAGGATCTGCTAGCTGGACCTCAGAGACCAGCAAGACTAACACCATTTGTTCTTTATTTCACCTTGGGCTGCAGTGGCAGGAAGTACTAGTTAAAGGGGAAACATTGCTTAGTTGCAATCCTGGAGACGATTATGGTAGTGGGGAAACTAAAAGCTGACAAATCTCAGCCATTGATATGGAGGGAGTTTCCTTAAAGAGATTAATCTAAATGAATTTTGTCTCTTTTCAGTCTGCTTTCAGTGCACCATGATAACCAAACAGTGTTTACATATTTTGGGGGCAACCAAATTGTTCCCTAGACAAACCAGCAAGTTTTGCACCCTGTTGGTGAGATTTTCAAAACACTCAGCATTGGTCTAGTTCTGATTCTGCCCTAGAACTGATTTGTGAAGCTAGCTTTTTCTTAACAGCCAAAAATATAGCCTTAGGATAGTAACAGCTCATCTCTAGGCATTCTTTACATGGAGCCCTATTTAGATACTCTTTTCGAATGAAAAAAGACCCTTCTGAAATCAGTTCAAATTAGATGGCACTATATAGTTCACATGTACATTTGTATTTAACATTCTAGTTTGCTCTATAATTTGCAAAATTATTTTGATAGAACTAAATTAAATTATTTACCTGCTATACTTGGTCCAAATTATGAGCTTGCCTTTCAGACCCAGATTAAATGTTTTCCTGAAGAGAACTCTCATTCTGAGTTCTCTTTTTTAATTGTATGCCCTGATCAATATTGGTCATAGTAATAAAAAGTCATATAAGTTATTTGTAATTGATTTTTCTGGTTAAATATAAATGTACTCTCATTGGACCCATTCCAAAAGTGTCATTTTAAGAACTGTAGCAATTTAAGAAACCTCACCTTAAGCTGCAGATGTAAGGTGCTAGAATCTAATAACCATTGCCTGGAATTCTCAGAATAGCCTAAGATAATTGTATGCTCTCCTGACAGTGCATTTAAAGGAGATTTAATCTAGATTCTCTTAAGAGTATAACTGAGAATATCTCCTGCTGAAAGGCAAGGGCATCTCTACTTTTTCCAGGGAGGCAACTTCAGAAAAGCTCAGCTTGGCACCTACTACACAGAGAGTAATTTAGTAATGTCGGTAACACCAGGGGAACTTGGTGTGCTGACTCTAAGAAGTACTGCTCGGAGGGTGGAGCGTTGTGGAGTTACCGTGGCCAGGCTCTGTAATAATATGGGAACTTGAAGGTATCATGGAACTGATAAGCTGCATATTTGCTACCCTGGGCCAACAGCCTGTCATGTTTCTGACAAAATGCTGTCCTTTTGGTGAACTTTGCTCATTATAACATCATTATAATACCAAAACACACCTCCATCCCAAAAGCTACCCGCCTCCAAGGTGCGACCACCCCTCACTGAGCTTGCGCTTTGAATTTTCCTAGCTTATACCTTTAAAAATGAAGCGAGAAAACTTTACACCAATCCTAAACAAAGGTATGTATGACTAGAGTCACTCAAGCTCCACCTGAAAGGTGAAAAATAGTATAAAATGGCTTAAGAGAGAGAGAATGTTAGGGAAGACACCATCGTGTACCACTGACCTCTGGGATCAGTTCACGGGCTGAGCCTCTCTTCCCCCCCCATCAGGACGCCTTTGGGTAAGATTCGAACACTTGGTTATACCAAGTGCCTCCCCGGGAAACTTAGGAATCTCTCTAGAGTTGCTTTATCATCTTTTAACGCGTTTGTAGCCGGCAGTGTCACTCATACTCTTGGTATTTGCATGTGCTTTGCAGACAGTTAATTTATCACTGGTAATCCAAAGAACCTGTGTGTCTGTTGCTCTAATAAACTGCACTCTTCATTAATCTAACCGTGGTAGTTCTCATTGAACATGACCAGACTCTTTAAGTGTGGCCGTGATAGTTCATGCAACACGACTAGACTGGGGGTGCAGCGCGTTATTAGTGAATCCGTAATTGTGAAGTTCAGTACACTGAACACGACCGGACTTATAATGTTGTAAATTAATGCTGTCGCCTTAGCAAAAGCCCTGAGAGGGCTCTGACTCTGCTAAGTGGCTACATATACAGTCCTTAGAAAATAAACCATTGACCAAGTCTGAGACTAAGACTGGACTTAGCCGCACCTAGACTCCTCTCTGAGAAGGAGTTTAGAAAGCAAGGGGGTCCTGTCTGAACCTCATGACTCAATGGGAGGGTTCCCCCCCCAGCCACTCCTCAGACTCCTACACGACAGTAACTCTTTTAACGCAACAAGCATTTCAGTACATCTTGCTCCAGTGAATCAAGGTTGGCACCTAAAGGGCAAAAATGTGATAAGCAATAGAATGGCAAAACCACTGCAGTATCAGACTGACATCTGCTGGCCTAGGGAGGATGAGTGCTTTAAATGACCTACTGGTTAGGTGTGAAATATGGACAGAAAAGGGGAAAGAAAGTCTAACCTTTGAGGAAGATAACACTTTGCAAAATTTACAACAAAAAACGTAACAGAAAAATCTAGGAAGCCTTTCTGAGTTTAAAAAGAAAGATGAATCAGGACTAGCAAAAGTGAATTTAATCTCATAAGCCATGAGATAATTTGCATTTTTGCTAGTCCTGATTCATCTTTCTTTGCTTATTCCTCCTCATTAAGGGACCATGTTGAATTATTTCAATTTGCAATGCAGTGTGTGACACTGTTGCCTTCACTAATCTTAGAGGACCTATGGAAATATCATGATCTTCCTATTTCTGTAATAGCATGTGTTTTCAAGTACTTTCTTTAAAAGGGGAATAGTTAAAACAACAATCTGAAAATACCCACCCCTCCAAGTGAGAAAACAGTCTAAAACCCAAAGGCAGCAATCATATTTGACATGGCTTACAGTATAGGCTCTGACTGAGATGGAGTTAACTTTCCCCATAGCAGCCCTCATAGTGCTGTGCTTTGCATTTGTAGCTAGAATGGTGTTGATGATAACACACCAGTGTTTTGGCTGAGCAGCAAGGGTGTCTCTCCAAACCCCTGCCTCACCCTAAGGCCAGTAGGCTGGGGGTGGGCAAGAGGCTGGGAGGGCACATAGCCAGGACAGCTGACCCAAACTGACCAAAGGGATATTCCATACCATATGATGCTATGCTCAGCAATAAAAACTAAGGGGGGGGCATTCGTCATTAAGGTGTTTGTTGGGTCTTTTGAAGCAACCACTATGCATAGTTAGGCCCTACTTCCCAGGAAGTAGCTGGACATCACCTGCTGATGGGAAGTAGAGAATAATAATTTTTTTTTTGTTCCTTTGCTTCCATGCGCGGCCTTTGCTTTTCTTTATTAAACTGCCTTTATCTCCACCTATGAGTTTTTAATCTTATTTTCTCCCTGTCCCACTGAGGAAAGAGAGTGAGAGAGTGGCTTGGTGGGCACCTGGCAGCCAGCCAAGGTCAACCCACCACAGTCCTTTTTGGTGCCCAATGTGGGGCCTGAGACAATGGCAGTTTTGAATTGAGTGTGCTATAGCTATAGTAGTTATTAAGTGGCAAGCTTCTGTGCGGGTCACAGAGTTTGCTGGCTGCACTGCTTATCGCTTTATTTTGCTGAGCTTGGGAACATGTTAATACAAACAATGGCTATGCGCTTTGCCCTGGCATTGATAGCCTTGCTGTGCTGGGGCAGCTATCTTGTGGAGAGGGTGAGGGAATACATCTCCCTCTTCCTACCCGGGATTGATGTGGGTGGTTTTATTATGCAGGCTCCCGAGGTCCTTGTTCACCCTTACGTGAGCTGTTTAATACTACTAATTAACACAGTTGGCATATTGTGGGGTATGTGGAATCTGGTGTCATCCTAGTGTAAGAGAAGCCACCTTTTGGGTGAGGCGATACTGAAACGTGCCCTGAGGCGGCCGGTCCCTGGGCGGCAGGGTGTGTGGAAGGGTTTGGGCAGGTGCCTAGGGCGGTTATCACCTCCCATAGCCTGGGACTTTACACCTGAACAGGCAAGTAACCCTGGCAAACTGACACACCACCTGATAGAAGGGTGCCTTGCCTACCCCAATGAAAACCAGCAGCTTCTGGCACTGTACTGGGGCTTGGCCTGTGCCTACCGAGCCACAGTTCAGTACTATCAGAGGACTGTGGTTAAGGCAGGGACCCAAACCACCTCTGAGAATGCCTTGACTGAGACCATGGTGCAAACTACATCTGAGGACATGATAGTAGAGACAGGGACCCAAACTGCACCTGAGGACACCATGGTTCAGATAGGGACCTAAACAACAACAACAACTACAGTAATTGCCCCAGTAGTGAAAAAGAAACAGCGGACAAGGAGGTCAACAGGTCCATATCATTGATTAGTAAGGGAGAAGGAGGAAGAGGAAGGGTCTGACCAGGAAGCCAGTCCTTCAGCAAAGAAATGGGAGGAAGAAGTAAGAGAAATCAGACAAGAGGCAGCAACTACCTGGTCCCTGACCTCAAAAGAACTTCGAGACATGTGGAAAGATTACAGATGCCAGCCAGGGGAGCAGATTGCTGCCTGGCTTCTCTGATGCTGGAATAGCAGGGCCAACAGTCAGCAATTGGAAGGTAAGAAAGCTGGGATCCCTTGCTAGAAACCAGGGAATTGACAGAGGAATTGGCAAAGAGGCAGCAATTTGCAGTCTCTGGAGACAGCTCCTCTCAAGTGTGAGGGCAAGATATCCATTCAGGGAAGATCTTGCCAATTACTAAGGAAAGTGGACTACTGCTGAGGAAGGCATGCAATACCTGAGAGAATTAGCAGTGCTGGAAGTCATCTATGGTGATCTAGACAATGACGAGGTCTCCAAAGATCCAGAGGATGTCCTGTGCACACGGGTCATGTGGAGGAAGGTGGTCCAAAATGCCCCAGTGACATATGCTAACAGCTTGGCAACAGTATATTGCCCAGATATGGATACACCAACTGTGGAGAGAGCATCTTCCTGGCTCCAAAATTTTTGAAGACAATCTCTGTCCCTCCTCATCCCTATGGGCCAGTGCCTTGGCTGTCAGGGGTGCCCCAAGAAGTCAGTCCCCTCCAGCCCCGGTCAGAGGGAAAGGGAGTCCCAGGAGCATGCCATTTGTCTCATTGTGGTTCTTCCTGCATGACCAGGGGGAGGACATGAGGAAGTGGGATGGTGAACCCACCTTTAAGCTGGAAGCCCGTGTATGCGAACTGAGAGGGAAGACAGCTGCTAAGAAGGGGTCATCCAAGAAGGCTGTCAGCTTAGTTGCTGTTGAGGCACAAGAAAGCAATCAGCCATCTCCCAGATATAGAAGAAGGACTGAGATCACCTCCCTTGATCCTGGTGAGGGGACCTCTGGTCTGGCACGGCAAGGGTCAGACAGTGAATACTCCGACCAGGAACAGGAATAGAGGGTCCCTGCCTCTGGCCAGGAGGAGGAAAGGGATGACCGGGTATACTGGACTGTGTGAATTTGATGGCCTGGCACATCAGGCCCACAGGAGTATAAGGCTTTGGTAGACACTGGTGCACAGTGTATGCTGGTGCCATCAGGGTATAGGGTCACAGAACCCATCTGGATCTCTGGAGTGACAGGGGGATGCCAAGAATTGTTTGTATTGGAGGCTGAGGTGAGCTTAACAAGGGACAAGTGGCAAAAGCACCCCATTGTGACTGGCCCAGAGGCTCTGTGCATCCTTGGCATAGGCTACCTCAGGAGAGGGTATTTCAAGGACCCAAAGGGGTACTGGTGGGCTTTTGGTGTAGCCACTGTGAAGGAAAAAGAGTAATTCAGATTATTCTGAAAGCTGGTTTCGCCATAAAAAGAAGCAAGGTCAAGGGACCTGCACAGGAGATTCAGTTCTTGGGAGTAAAATGGCAGGATGGATGTCGTCATGTCCCTATGAATGTGATCAATAAGATAGCAACTATGTCTCCACCAGCTAACAAAGAAGAAACAGAAGCTTTCCTAGGCCTTGTGGGATTCTGGAGAACACATATTCCAGGTTATAGTCAGCCTGTAAGCCCTCTCTATCAAGGGACCTGAAAAAAGGACTATTTTGAGTGGGGCCTTGAGCAACAGCAAGCCTTTGAGCAGATCAAACAGGAGATAGCTCATGCAGCACCTCTTGGGACTGTCCATAAAGGATCAGCTGTGCAAAATGTGCCCTACGCTGCAGCCGGGGAACATGGTCTCACCTGGAGCCTCTGGCAGAAAACACCAGGAGAAGCCCGAGACAGACCTCTAGGTTTTGGAGCTGCAAGTATTGAGGATCAGAAGCCCACTACACCCCAAATGAAAAAGAGATACTAGTAGCATATGAGGGGGGTCGAGTCACTTCAGAAGTTGTGGGTACAGAAGCAGAGCTCCTCTTGGCACTGTGATTGCCCGTGCTACACTGGATATTCAAAGGAAACATCCCCTCTACACATCATGCAAACAATGCTACATGGAGTAAGTGGGTAGTGCTGATCATGCAACAGGCTCGAATGGGGAACCCCGACCACCCAGGAATCCTGGAAGAGATCATGGACTGGCCAGAAGGCACAGAATTAGAGCATCGCCTGAGGAGGTGGCTCGTGCCCAAGAGGCATCACCATGTAATCATAGAATCATAGAACTGTTTAGGTTGGAAAAGACCTTTAAGATCATCAAGTCCAACCATTAACCTAGCACTGCCAAGTCGACCACTAAACCATGTCCCTAAGCACCTCATCCAAACATCTTTTAAATACCTCCAGGGATGCTGACTCAACCACTTCCCTGGGCAGCCTGTTCCAATGCTTGATAACCCTTTCAGTGAAGTAAAATTTCCTAATATCCAGTCTAAACCTCCCCTGGCACAACTTGAGGCCATTTCCTCTCGTCCGATCACTTGGTACTTTGGAGAAGAGACCGACACCCACCTCTCTACAACCTCCTTTCAGGTAGTTGTAGAGAGCAACAAGGTCTCCCCTGAGCCTCCTTTTCTCCAGGCTAAACAACCCCAGTTCCCTCAGCCACTCCTCATAAGACTTGTGCTCTAGACCCTTCACCAGCTTCGTTGCCCTTCTTTGGACACACTCCAGCACCTCAATGTCTCTCTTGTAGTGAGGGGCCCAAAACTGAACACAGTATTCAAGGTGTGGCCTCACCAGTGCTGAGTACAGGGCAACAATCACTTCCCTAGTCCTTCTGGCCACACTATTTCTAATACAAGCCAGGATGCCATTGGCTTTCTTGGCCACCTGGGCACACTGCTGGCTCATATTCAGCCAGCTGTCAACCAATACCCCCAGGTCATTTTCTGCTGGGAAGCTTTCCAGCCACCCTTCCCCAAGCCTGTAGTGTTGCATGGGGTTGTTGTGGCCCAAGTGCAGGACCTTGCACTTTTAGCCTTGTTGAACCTCATACAATTGGCCCCAGCCCATCGATCCAGCCTGTCCAGGTCCCTCTGTAGAGCCTTCCTCCCCTCAAGCAGATCAACACTCCCGCCCAACTTGGTGTCATCTGCAAACTTACTGAGGGTGCATTCGATCCCCTCATTCAGATCATTGATAAAGATATTAAACAGAACTGGCCCAAAACTGAGCCCTGGGGGACACCACTTGTGACCGGCCACCAACTGGATTTAACTCCATTCACCACAGCTCTCTGGGCCTGGCCATCCAGCCAGTTTGTCCTGGTTTCAGCTGAGATAGAGTTAATTTTCTTTATAGTGGCTGGTATGGGGCTATGTTTTGGATTTGTGCTGGAAACAGTGTTGATAATACAGAGATGGTTGAGTTGTTGCTGCACTAGTCAAGGACTTTTCAGCTTCCCGTGCTCTGCCAGGTGCCCAAGAAGCTGGGAGGGGACACAGTCAGGATAGTTGATCCAAACTGACCAAAGGGCTATTCCATACCACATGACATCATGTTCAGTATATAAAGCTGGGGAAGAAGAAGGAAGGGGGGGACATTTGGAGTGATGGCGTTTGTCTTCCCAAGTAACCATTACACGTGATGGAGACCTGCTTTCCTGGAGATGGCTGAACACCTGCCTGCCCATGGGAAGTAGTGAAGGAGTTCCTTGCTTTGCTTTGCTTGTGTGCGCGGCTTTTGCTTTCCCTATTAAACTGTTTTTATCTCAACCCCCGATTTTTTTTACTTTTGCTCTTCCGATTCTCTCCCCCATCCCATCAGGAGGGAGGGTGAGCGAGTGGCTGTGTGGTACTTAATAGCCGGCTGGGGCTAAACCATGACACAGTTTTTTACCCAGCGAACAGTACACCCGTCCAAGCCATGAGCAGCCAGTTTCTCCAGGAGAATGCTATGGGAAATGGTGTCAAAGGCTTTACTGAAGTCCAGGTAAACAACATCCACAGCCTTTCCCTCATCCACTAAGTGGGTTAGAAGGAGATCAGGTTAGTCAAGCAGGACCTGCCTTTCATAAACCCATGCTGACTGGGCCTGATCACCCGGGTGTCCTCTACGTGCCGTGTGATGGCACTCAAGATGATCTGCTCCATAACCTTCCCCAGCACCGAGTTCAGGCGGACAGGCCTGTAGTTCCTCGGATCCTCCTTCCAGCCCTTCTTGTAGATGGACATCACATTTGCTAACCTCCAGTCCACTGGGACCTCCCCGGTTAGCCAGGACTGCTGGTAAAGGATTGAAAGTGGCTTGGTGAGCACTTCTGCCAGCTCCCTCAGTACCCTTGGGTGGATCCCATCCGGCCCCATAGAGTTGTGTGTGTCTAAGTGGTGTAGCAGTATCGTGATATAATTATACCCTGTAAACCATGCCACTGCCCAAAACACCATTTTGGGCCTTGAAAGGCAAATTTTGTGGTGACATGGTACCCCAGAAAAAATTGAGTCAGTACACAGGACTCATTTCTGAAATAACCTCATAGACTCCTGGGCCAAGAAACATTGCATTGAGTGGGTGTAACACATCACCCATAAGCCTCTGGAAAGATTGAGAGATATAATGGACTGTTAAAGACTATATTGAGAGCGTTGGGCAATGGGGCATGGAAGCACTGGAATATAAATTTAGCAGAAGCCATGACTAGTTAACACCAGAGCATCTGCTAACCATTCTGGTTCTTCCCAAACAAAACCCCTACATACTGCGGGAGGAGATAAGGTTCCTGTAGTGAACATAGGGAAGTGGCTGGGGAAGGCGGTATGGATTGCTCCTCCCTTGGGAAAAGGCAAGCCCATTCATGGGATTGTCTTCGCTCAAGGACCTGGGTGTACTTGGTGGGTAATGCGGAAGGATGGGGAGACCCGGTGTGTACCTCAAGGAAATTTAACCTTGGGGGAAAAATAATCTGTGATGTGAGTTGTATGTTGTAGGAAGTAATGTAGCAGGAACTACCTGAACCAACAAAGAGCGAGCTTCACAAGGAACCAGGCGAGTGCAGTTATGACCCAAACCAAGCCGGTGTTGGTGCCCAACAATCGAACGTGCTGCTTCTCCTCTCCTGAGCACCCATCTTGACAGATGGGGCCCAAGTCATAGCCTGTTCTTATGAACATTTGGGGGAGTGGCAGAAGCCCACGGAATGGGAGAGTAATATCTATCTATCTATCTGTGAAGGAACATGGGATAGTAGTTAATGAGAATGTATAAATCTTTATGTTGGGTATAAATATGTTTTAAGTATGTAGTATAAGTTGTAAGTGTTGGTAAGAAGGTATTTCAGTAATGAGAATTAAATACAATGGCATGGTTAGAAGATATATAAATGTATTAAATTATGTGGGATCTGAGCATGATGCAGATGGTATGAAATAAGGGGTGGAGATTGTACTGGGTCTGGCTGGGATGGAGTTAACTTTCCCCATAGCAGCCCTCATAGTGCTGTGCTTTGTGTTTGTAGCTAGAATGGTGTTGATAACACACCAATGTTTTGGCTACTGCTGAGCAGTGCTCCCACAGCATCAAGGCTGTCTCTCCAAACTCCCCCCACAAAAGCCAGTAGTCTGGATATGGGCAAGAGGCTGGGAGGGGACACAGCCAGGACAGCTGACCCAAACTGACTGTCCTGGTTTCGGCTGGGATAGAATTAATTTTCTTCCTAGTAGCTGGTATAGTGCTGTGTTTTGGATTTAGTATGAGAATAATGTTGATAACACACTGATGGTTTAGTTGTTGCTAAGTAATGCTTACACTAGTCAAGGACTTTTCAGCTTCCCCTGCTCTGCCAGGTGCACAAGAAGCTGGGAGGGGGTACAGCCAGGATAGTTGATCCAAACTGGCCAAAGGGCTATTCCATACTATATGACATCATGCTCAGTATATAAACTGGGGGGAGTTGGCCAGGGGGGGCAGTGATCACTGCTTGGGGACTGGCTGGATGTCAGTCGGTGGGTGGTGAGCAGTTGCATCGCTTGTTTTTCCTGGGTTTTGTTCCTCTTTCTCATTGTTTTCCTTTTCATTACAATTTATTATTATTATTTTAGTTTATTTCAATTATTAAAATGTTCTTATCTCATCCCATGAGTTTTCTTACTTTTGCTCTTCCGATTCTCTCCCCCATCCCACCAGGGAGGGAGGGTGAGCGAGCAGCTGTGTGGTGCTTAGTTACCGACTGGGGTTAAACCATGGCAAGACTGAAATTGGAAAGGAGAAGGGGGAGCAGGAAAGGAAACAAACTGGCTGAAGTAGTGAACTCTTTGTTCTGTTTAGAGGATTTTTACTATCCTTTGGCATTATTTCCTTTAACAAGGAGGATTTATGTTTAAGATATTTGGGCACTGGGAAGGGCTACAAAAAAATCAAAAGAATCTTGACAGTTCTTTTAGGGCACAAAACACTACTCCGATTGTTCTTCAGGTTTGAAGCCAAGTGTGTCTAATACTGTGCATTATGCTTCACCGTCACACATCTTTGTTACTTCTGCATGATTGATGCAGTTGCATAATAGGCCTAGTGGTATTTATATGGGAGGCAGGCTAATTCTGGGCATAACCGTTATCAGTGGCATGCGGTATCTTAAATCCTGGTCTCACGAAGTTCCAAGCACCTTCAACAGCATACTGAAAATAACCAGTGCTTTAGCAGAAGCAATAGCAGCAGCTGGAAAAAGCTGTTGCTGGCAGAACGGGTGGCCAGGGTGCCAGGATGTCTCACTAAATATCTTGTGGACATATACTTTTTTGCTAAGCAAGCACTTAGGAGTGTTCACGTTGCAGGCAGAGTGGTCATGATTCCTACAGGACATTGCATGAAGTATTTGCATGTGTTTGGTCATTAGGTTAAACTGTTTCTTATGGATTGATAATATAGTTGGCGCTCTTGGTTCTCCCCAGTGCATTGTAAAGGGGGGTAAATGGAGGCTGTAGAGAATTTCATTGGAGGGAACTATGTATCTGACAGCATTGTCTATGTAAACAGATCCTCAACTATTAACCTTGTAAAGTTAAAAAAAATAATAATTTGATCAACCTTTAGAGGTAAAGGCAAAGGCTTTAGAGTCTTTACCTTTGCAGTACTGTTAACTTTGAGGTTAGTATAAAATTTGTTTTGGTCTGGGATGTGCAAGAAAAGCAAGTCAAGCTGTAAAAAAAAAAACCAAACCAAAAACAAAATGAGAAAAATACCACAATGTGCAAACATATTGTCTGACTTCACTCTTAGAAATAGGGTGTATGAAGGCATTACTGCACTTTCCTGAGTGCAGGGGCTAGTGTCTCAAATCAAGCTGAGACATTACTTACCCCAAGCAGCACAGGGAAAGATTGTGAGAGTAGTGAGGGATAAGAGAAAGCAGAGTCTTTCTTTGACTGTCTTGGCTTGACACGGACAATTCATTGGAGCTATATTATTTCCAGTTATATGCCTATACTTGATCTTTGTACTGGGGAAACTCCTTACAGAGTCAGCCAGGCATCCTGACCATGTAGGTACTCAGTAAACTCCAGGAAATAGGGAGTTTTGTTTTGGCCACAGTCCCTTCAGGGGTGTACCTGCTGTGGCACAGATATGACACAGGGGTGTAGTTATCCACAGCCACAGATGCTTTGAAGTGTTCCAGCATGGCCTCATGCACAGCCACTGATGCTTCAAGGTGTACCTGCTGCAGCATGGACTTCATCCACAGCCACAGATGGTTTGAGGTGCACCTTCTCCAGTGTGGACTTATCCTTGGGCCACAATCCCTTCAGAAGTATACCTGCTGTGGCACAGACATAACCATGGCCACAGACGTTTCAAGATATACCTGCTCTGGCATGGGCTTATCCATGGGCACAGATGCTTCGGGGTGTCCTGCTCCCACGCGGATTCATCCACAGGTCACAGTCCCTTCGACTCGAGTTCACACTGGAGTTCCAGCCTGTCCAGTGCAGCAGCACAGAAACAGCAGCGATGCCCTGGCCATCTGCCAGCCCAGGCGCATCACCATTGCTGTTATCAATATGTTCCCAGGCACAGCAGAGTCAGATGATCAGCAGTACAGCAGCACGGCAAGCAGTGAAAGCAAAAAGCAGCCACTAACGATCCCTAGACTCTAATATCCAGTAAGGCGAGCAAGCCCCATGGCAAGCACAGGAGCCTGCCAATTAATAGCTAAACAGCAATTATAGCTATAAATTTGATCTAGCACATTCCAATCAATCAAATCTGTCATTATCTTGAACCCTTCAAGCCCCACGTTGGGCGCCAAAAAGGACTGTCGTGGTTTAACCCCAGCCGGCAACTAAGCACCACACAGCTACTTGCTCACTCCCCCCTGGTGGGATGGGGGAGAGAATCAGAAGAGTAAAAGTGAGAAAACTCGGGGGTCGAGATAAAGAAAGTTTAATAGGCAAAGCAAAAGCTGTGCACGCAAAGCAAAACAAGGAATTCATTCACTACTTCCCATTGGCAGGCACCTGTTCAGCCATCTCCAGGAAAGCAGGGCTCCATCACACATAATGGTTACTTGGGAAGACAAATGACATCACTCTGAACGTCCCCCCCTTCCTCTTCCTTCCCCCAGCTTTATATGCTCAGCATGACATGATATGGTATGGAATATCCCTTTGGTCAGTTGGGGTCAGCTGTCCCAGCTGTGTCCCCTCCCAACTTCTTGTGTACCCCCAGCCTACTCGCTGGTGGGGTGGTATGAGGAGCAGAAAAGGCCTTGACTCCGTGTAAGCACTGTTCAGCAGTAACTAAAACATCCCTGTGTTATCAACACTGTTTCCAGCACAAATCCAAAACATAGCCCCATACAAGTTACTATGAAGAAAATTAACTATATCCCAGCCAAAACCAGCACAGTGGGGTGGTGTGAGAAGCAGAAAAGGCCTTGTCTCTGTGTAAGCACTGCTCAGCAATAAGGAAAACATCCCTGTGTTATCAACTCTTCATCACAAATCCAAAACAGAGGCCTGTACAAGCTACTGTGTTGAGATTTAACTCTATTTCAGGCAAAACCAGTACAGCTGTGTATCTTTTCTCATCTGTATATGTTGGTACATATTCCAGTGTCGTGGTTTAACCCCAGCCAGCAACTAAGCACCACACAGCTACTCGCTCACTCCTCCCCGGTGGGATGGGGGAGAGAATCAGAAGAGTAAAAGTGAGAAAACTTGGGGGTTGAGATAAAGAGAGTTTAATAGGGAAAGCAAAAGCTGCGAACGCAAACAAAGCAAAGCAAGGAATTCATTCACTACTTCCCATGGGCAGGCAGGTGTTCAGCCATCTCCAGGAAAGCAGGGCTCCATCACACGTAACGGTTACTAGGGAAGACAAACGCCATCACTCTGAATGTCCCCCCTTCCTTCTTCTTCCCCAGCTTTATATACTGAGCATGACGTCATATGGTATGGAATAGCCCTTTGGCCAGTTTGGATCAACTATCCTGGCTGTGCCCCCTCCCAGCTTCTTGTGCACCTGGCAGAGCATGGGAAGCTGAAAAGCCCTTGACTAGTGCAAACATTACTTAGCAACAACTAAAACATCAGTGTGTTATCAATATTATTCTCATACTAAAATCCAAATCACAGCACTATACCAGATACTAGGAAGAAAATTAACTCTATCCCAGCCGAAACCAGAAATTCCACTGACGATGTTATTTGTGGGGCTTGTTAGTTTGTCCCAACTTTAAGCAGAATACACTTTTTGAACAAACTTTAATAACTTCATTTCAGCAGCTGAGGGCACTCCATGACTGGCTAAGTGGAAAACACCAAGAGCTAACCTGAGGCAGGAGAGCAGGCATTTTGGTAGTAAAAAGCAAGTGATGAGGCCAGCCGGGTAAAAGGCCAGCTCTGCTTGTCAAACCAACGTGGGCTGCCACCTGAGCCCAGTATGGACTGGGGAGCTATCAATGTGTGTGACTCTAGGAGCGTAGTGAATTGGCTCAGGTTGGCATACTGCTGATGGAAAAGCATATTTGTGGCACCGTAGTTCAGGTGTGAGACAGTCTGGAGGCCAGGTAGATGGTGTTGATACTGATTTCACATAAGGATTTGGGTGCTGTTATGAGTGAAAAGCAGGTGCGGATCCCTCAGGGATGAGGCATGACACTCAGTGAGTGAAAGCTTTGGCTTTATTGAAAGCGTAGCATTACCACGGTGGGAGCCCCAGGACACCAACGCTAGTCAAAATGGGGACCTGACGCAGCGGAGCCCTGCTCGGGGGTGAAGCTGAAGGGAAAGCACTGCAGGGGAGCATAATAAAACTTGTGCTGGTTAACATATCATACATATGCAATGTCTTGTTTTGCTCATTAGCAAACTCACTGATGTAATGCGAGTGCTGTTGTCTGAATTCTGAGATCTGCAGCTGGCTGCCATGTTGGTGCCTGTACAAAGGTGGGTGCAGATGGGGGGGAAGTGAACTATCCTGGGTTACCGTGACAACGAGATAAAACATGCTTGGGACTCTACATACTTGGATGGGAAGAAGCGAACTATCCCAGGTTACCATAACAAAGTCTTCTCGCGCCCTATGGGTGCCCTGGCAAATTCATGGCCCTGAACACAGTGCCAAGGCTCTGTAATATGCAGGGAGTTGGGCGTCCAGGATTTAATGCACTTCTTTCTGGAAATTTAAGTCTTCAAACACCTCTTTTCCCCATGCCAGGGTAAGAATGAGCGGTTCCTGCCAAGACCTTCTTCCCACAAGCTTGCAATTAGGCCACTTGTGACTGTCAAATTCCCATTCCTCATCTGACTCAGGGATTTATGTATGCTCAGACTTCCCAGACCCCCGATAATCAGGCTTTTATGAAGAAGTTGTATACTTCTGTCAAAATGAAGCTGTTTGGATAAGGGAATTTTTTTTTTCTGGAGCCAGAGGCAGAAGGCATGTTTGAAGCCTGAGTTTGGGCTATGTTTGCCCTGTTTCTTGGCAGGGTAACTGCAGTGCTGAATACCAACCTGGCTACAAAGCTGCTGCTATCTTAGCTAGCTTGCAAATGAGCTTCTCGTGCAGGCTGCAGGTATATTTGAGCACTCTGCTGATATAACTTGGAAGAAAAAGTGGGAGATTACAGAGCGCTGGCTAGGATGGCTTTCCTCTTGCAAGATATGAAGGGTCAGTTTCAAGTCTTTGCATTAATGTTATTTTATCCAGGAGAACAGCTTTAGAAGGAAAAAGTGAAATATATTAATTGCAAAATATCTAGTAGCTCTCCACAGAAGCTAAGAAATGTAAGTAATGTAAGTGTAAGAAATGTAAGTACCAGTACATAAGCTTTTAGATGCCTCTGGAGCACTCAAGTATTGAACTTAGTACCTACAGCTACCCCTTTCCCTATAAGCCTTTCAGCACAGCAGACCAAAGCAACTTACTGACAGAAAACAAAGCATCAAGAAATCACGTTCACGTTAAGTAACTTATTTTGCAATAACGGATACTAATTTGGAGAAAGTTAAATTGGGTGAGGGAAACAATATTTGCCTGGGAGGCCAATGCTTGTAAGGCTAAGGGGCAAGTGGGCACAGGACCAAGTAAAGACTCTGTATCCCAATTTTTCCCTCTTCTTGTTTTTACCTACATCCCTATGGCTAATACTAACATGTAGTAATACTAACATGACTTGACTAGACTTCGTAGAGAGAGGTAGGAAGTAAGAAACCTGGATGCAAGAGTGCATGTCCAGTAAAAAACTGCAGATGGGTAGAAGTAGAGTGTACACAATCAAAAATATTTGACACTTGAGCACTGCTACCTTCATAATGCAATACTTATTTAGGGAAACTTAAATATTGTTGTTCTGTGCTTTTGCTGTTATTGAGGGGGTTCTGATAAAACATGCATACTGCTCTTGACACTGTAAAATAAGTATATTTTGCTGTTATTTTAAGATCTGAAATGAGGGATGTTTGACACTGAAATAATTCATACGTTACATGCTCTGAGATTCATTTGTATTAAATCAACTGGACTTTTATTTTTACCAGCAATAAAAGTGGGCAAAAGTATTCCTAGTGTGTGCCAATAAGCAAACAATACTTCAGAAATGTGTTCGTCTCTCAAACTCCTCCTGCCCCACAAGGAGCAACGGTCAAGTTAGGAAAACAGACCTTGCGTTCCCCTTGCAGACCCCCGCAGCGCCGGGGCGGAGCCGCCGCCACGATATAAGGGACGAGCTGGGGCGCTGTTTTGTGTTGGGAGTGTCACGCCACAGTGGCGGATTGAGCGAGCGAGCGAGCCAGCCAGCTAGCCAGCCAGCCAGCCAGCCGGCCGGCCGGCGAGGCGATGGAGCTGCTGCGGACCATTGCCTACCTGCCAGGCGGCGGCGTCAAGGGCTGCGAGGCGGAGCTAGGCAGAGCCGCCGGTGGTGAGTCGCGGAGGAAGAAGACGGAGGAGCAGCCGCACCAGCGTTCCCACCCCGCCGCCGAAGTCTCCCGAATTATAACCGACCCCACGACGGGGAAGCGTTACTGCTGCGGCAAGGTGCTCGGAAAGGTAACGGCCACGGCGGGTCCCGTGCCCTCCCGGGATGGCGGTGGGGGTGCCCTCACCCGGCCTCCCTACTCGGCAGACTGCTGCCGCGGTGCGGAGTGCTGGTCCGGGTGCGGCGGGCGCCACCTCTGCGGCGCCAGCCCTCGGGACGGGTTGCTTTTCTCTGGGAGGATGTTGGAGTTTGCTGCATTGCTGCCCCCCCAACCTGCCCGGGGTCCGATTTGCCCCTGCGTTGCCCCGGTCGGTCCACACGCACTGGTTCCTGCCCCCGATTCATCTCTGTCCCTAAATACAAGCGGAATCGTGCCTTCAGCTCGGGCAAGCCTATAAAAATGATTCTGTTGCATGTAGGGTGGGGGGAGGCTGCAACACGAACCTTCAGATAGGTTTTGGGTTCATCACCTATCTTTTACCAAATTTTCCTGTGCAAAGGAAGTTACGCTCCTTGATGAATACTTGAGCTGGTGAATGACTAAGTGTGGGACTTCTTTCATACCTGCTATAATTGCCTTTCTCGTATGTTTCTCTAGGGTGGATTTGCCAAGTGTTATGAGATGACAGATTTGACAACAAATAAAGTTTATGCTGCAAAAATCATTCCTCTCAGCAGAGTAGCAAAACCTCATCAAAGGGAAAAGGTGTGTGTGTGAATGACTTTTTCTTTTTTTTTCCCATCAAACTCTCTGTGTGCTGGATTGCCCAACTGTTTTTCTGAAATGGTTCTGATAGAGCTGTCTGCTCAACCTCGTGGACACAAGGCTAGCAACACTTCCTTCCTCCCCTTTTGTCTCTTCAGACTGAGAAAGAGATTGAGCTGCACAGAATACTTAATCATAGACATGTTGTACAGTTTTACCACTATTTTGAAGACAGAGAATATTTACATTCTTCTGGAGTACTGCAGTAGAAGGGTGAGCATCAGCTGTGAGAAATCCAGTATTTACTTGCCTAGAATCTGCAACTAATTTAAATGTGTGATGTGCAAAAGGTATTTTTTCATGGCCTCTTTAATTGTCAGTTCTCCATGCATTTATTTACTTTTGCTTAAGGTGAATCTTGTGCATGAATGTTCAGTGACATTTCTGCCTTTGTTTTTACTCTGCAGTCAATGGCTCACATCTTAAAAGCAAGGAAGGTATTGACAGAACCAGAAGTACGATACTACCTCAGGCAAATTGTGTCAGGGCTAAAGTATCTTCATGAACAGGAAATATTGCACAGGGACCTTAAACTAGGTAAGTTCTGTACCTTGCCCACTTTAAAATACACTCTTCCAGCCCTGTCAGCATTGTACCACTTTACCACTTGTATGGCGATAGCTTAATTAATAGAATCAGCTCAGTCTGTCTTTACAGTGGAAACTTGGAGTACTTAAGGGATGACATTAAGTATTCCTATTTAAAAAAAAAAAAAAATCCTGGCTAGCTTTTGGCTTTGAACAAAGTATGACTCAGCACCTGTGGCAAATGCATTCCTACCCTGCAAGAAAAGGACTAACTAGAATTTCTCTGTCTGCTAGGTAACTTCTTCATTAATGAGAATATGGAACTGAAACTGGGTGACTTTGGCTTGGCAGCTAGACTGGAACCACTGGAGCACAGGAGGAGGTAGGAGCATAAAAAAAAGTGAAGTCTAGTAGTAAATGAAACCAAATTCATTTAGAAATGAGAGATCCTGTTCCATAGCAAAAGCTAATTGCTTCTGGCATCAGGACTTCCCCTTCTAGAAAATAGGCTGCTGTACTTTGACTTCTGCTTTCCTCTGAGCACTTGAATAATAGCAAGTGCCAGAGGCAGGTACCTGACTGACTAATAGTGCAGATATGAGTCTGCTGTTCCTGTAGACATGTTTCACGGTGTCTTCATGATACACTATTAACATTCATACAACTCCTTTTTAGGAGTCTCTAAGCTCTTGTCTGAACTTGAGAGGAAAACCTGGCTGATGAAAAATAGTTTATATCCTCTTTCTATCTGAAATACTAACTGGCTCTGTGGCCTCTCTAATTTGCAGAACAATATGTGGCACACCAAATTACCTCTCTCCAGAAGTCCTCAACAAACAAGGGCACGGCTGTGAATCTGACATCTGGGCCTTAGGCTGTGTAATGCAAGTACTTCATTGCCTTTGAAAGGAAATATTTCTATCACTGGCTTACCCTTTTAAGAGTCCAAAGGGGATGCAGTACTGCATCAGTTTGCAACCCTTTATATATGTCTAACCCAAGTGCAGAAATTCTCCTTGCTAGGAGGTAGACCAAACCTTTTCAGTAGTTGTAGATAAGTATTGTGGGTGTGTAAAATAAATAAAATTGGTTTCCTTTGCTTTTAAACAGGTATACAATGCTGTTGGGAAGACCCCCATTTGAGACCACAAATCTTAAAGAAACATACAGATGCATAAGGGAAGCAAGATACAGCCTGCCTTCATTTCTCTTGGCACCTGTGAAACACTTAATAGCTAGCATGTTGTCAAAAAATCCTGAAGACCGTCCCAGTTTAGATGAAATAATTCGACATTAATTTTTCTTACAGGTTTGCATTGTTTAGTGTTCTGGCTGAAAAAACATCCACCCTAAAATTGCACCCTGTGGTCTAAAAATTTTTTGAATCTCATTTCCACAGGGCTTTACACCTGACAGACTTTCTGCTAGCTGTTGTCACACTGTTCCTGATTTCCATTTGGCAAGCCCTGCTAAAAATTTCTTCAAAAAAGCAGCTGCTGCTCTCTTTGGTGGTAAAAAGGATAAAGCCAGATACTTTGACACACATAGTAAGTGGACTATAGCTATGCTTGAAACTTATCTCTATGCCTACAATGTCATGCTAGTAATGTACAGCTATGAGATAGCAGTGCAGCACTTGTACTTACATCTTGGGGCTTCCTTGGCTTAGTTCTGATGTCTTTATCAATAAGTATAGATGGTAACCTGCAACCTACACCAACTTACATAAGTAAATGCTGCTTATAGCATACTGACAGTCTGTATTGGCCATCTGTTAGAATGTAATGTCTACTAAAGTTTAGTCTCTTAGTGATCTGTGTATAATGGCACTGCTGTTCTGGGAGACTATGGCAGGTTTAGAAGAAGCTACTGGAGGGAGACACACACTTTCTGCAGCTAACTTGTTAGGCTTTCTGTAATTGAACAGCACTTCTAGATGCAGTGTTAAGTATTTTTCTTGTATTACAGACAGACTAGCTAAAGAAGACAAAGAAATCTACAAGCTCAGGCATGATTTGAAGAAGACATTGATAACCCAGCAGCCCCACAAACACAGAACAGATGAGGTAAATGTAAGTGCAGTCCAATTTGAATCCAATAACAGTTGGGTGGAGTAGCTATGATTAAATTATATTTGACTTGGATATCAGAGCTGGGGCTGTACACAGCGTAATCAAGCTTAAATGATTAGCAAAGTTGCTTTAACAGGGTTTAACCAAGCTTCACCAAGGTATGGTAGCCTTTGTAGGGAGACTATCGATTTTGTCTTTTGAGTAATTATAGTATCTGCCTAGACTCCATTGCATTCCTCTGTGTGGAAGCTTGTCTGCTAGGTGCTCTTTCCAAATACAGAGCTTCAGTTCATGATTAACTAGGACTTCTTAAAGAATAAATTGCTGAGATCTAACTCTTACTATTTGGTGTTCAGGCCTGCATGCAGCTGTTCTCTTGCTAGGGCAGGAGAGCAGAGGACTGATTAATAGCATGTAAGATGCAAATTGAAGATCTAAAGAATGGAAATACCTGGCATGCTGTTTAAAGCTCAGTCTAACAGCAGCTTTTTATACTTGCTGGAAACATTAATACCAGTTTCCCTAGAATTTATCATTTGTTGAGAGACAGGAGAGCCATGCAAAACTTGTGTATAAGCCTTGGCTTGTGTTATGTTTGTTTACATATCTGACATCTCTTCTAGGAGATCCAGCCTCTTATAACAACAGTAGCCAAGTCAGGAGCGTTACCAGAAACTAAGCAGATTGGAGACTCTATTCGGATGTTTGTCAGAGGAACTTTGGGAAGCTGCAGCAGTAGCAGTGAATGTAAGTGCAGCAAAATGTAATCTCTGATTCTAAATCCCACCTACTTTCTTCATGTATTGGACTTCAAAGCTTGAAATAAACAGATGCTTTCCTCCCCACCCCCTATTTGTGATGCTCTAAACTTTACAGCCAATATTTTTGAAGAATTAAAACTGGAAAGCCATAAAGGCTAAACTTAAAATTACAATCTAGATAACTGAAAGGTTTAGAATTAAAGCCTGCTCTGTGTGCTCTTGTCAGTCTAATAATCCTTTCCTTTCAGGCCTGGAAGACAGTACCATGGGAAGTGTTGCCAATACAGTTGCGAGGGTATTGAGAGGATGTCTGAAGAACATGCCAGAAGCAGACAGCATTCCCAAAGAACAGCTGACAGCATCCTTCCAATGGGTTACAAAATGGGTGGACTATTCTAACAAGTATGGCTTTGGGTACCAGCTGTCAGATCACACTTGGTGTCCTTTTCAATAATGGGGCACATATGAGCCTTCTGCCAGACAAAAAGTAAGAAAGATTACAAAACTAACTAAGGTGGTTTAAACTTGAAATGCTTTTATCTCTGACCTTCTTACTTTCTTTCTCTTACAGGACAGTCCACTACTATGCAGAGCTAGGCCAGTGCTCTGTCTTCTTGGCCACAGAGGCTCCTGAACAGTTCATTAGCCAAGTAACTGTACTGAAGTATTTCTCTCTCTACATGGAAGAGAACCTCATGGATGTAAGTTCAGCACCTTCTGGATCTTGAGCTGTAAATGGACCTTGTGCTAAATGTGAACTGTGTGCTTAATGTAGTGTCTGTTCCCTTTCCTAGGGAGGAGATCTTCCCAGCCTAACAGATGTATGCAGGCCCAGGCTTTACCTCTTACAGTGGCTTAAATCTGATAATGCATTAATGATGCTCTTCAATGATGGCACATTTCAAGTAAGTTTGATAGCATAACCTGAGAAAATGTTTCTAAAATACTTTATTGCAATAAAACTAGATAAGTGCCAGAAACTGAGAGGAGAAAGTATACAAACAGGAACTCTCTTTTTTTGCAGGTGAACTTCTATCATGATCACACAAAAATCATCATTTGCAGTCAGAGTGAGGAGTATCTCCTTACCTACATCAATGAAGAGAGGATATCCACAACACTCTGTCTGACAAATCTTCTGGGTTCTGGATGCTCATTGGAACTAAAACACAGAATGGAATATGCTCTAAACATGCTGCTGCAGCAATGTAACTGAAGGGACTGACTCTGTTAAACCAAACAGACCCTCTTATTCACTGTGCAGTCTGCAGTGGAGATAGTAGTTGATCTACCATGTTGATGATGGATGTGTGGTGGTACAAAAACTTGACTGTCCTGTGTGCTGGGCACACATCTATTGGACAGAAGCCTAAACCTACTGTTGGACTAATGGTGTGACAAGGAGTTATTCAGACCATAGTTTTCCTTGCTTCATGTGTGTGTTAAAGATATTTTTGACTTGAACTCTGAGCAGAGCATGACTGCTTGCTCTGTAAGAGAGCATTTCTGATGGAGTTAAACTGTTGAATATGCATCTGGAAAGGGAGAGCTCTATTATTGTGGAATAGCTGTAATAAGCAGTTTCTGGCTGCTTAACTGTGGACTATGGCCATACTTTTTTCCCCCTTATTTTTCAAAAATACCCACACTTGTGGGTGGCAAAGTGCATTCCTTGTTAATTTTTTATTTTACAGCTTAAAGTGAAGTATTTATTACACAACACTTTTCGGGACTGTGGCATCTTAAATATAAAATAAAGAGAATGGAAATCTGAAGCATCATTCTCTACTATTCACGATACAACTTAACGTGCCTTGCTTAGTGTTACCAAAAATCTTGCAGGTCTGCTTTCCTTATGCCATTTTTTAAAGTCTGCTACAGGTCAGGATATGAATGACAGGCTCTAAAATGGAGCAGTCTGTCTATGCCTGGTTGTAGTCACAAGCACCACTATGCTGCTGCTAATTACAGCAGCAACCCTAAAGCAACTGTGGATGAAGCTTGCAGAGTAATGATGAGTTATAATAATGAGCTCAGTTATGACACTCAGGGCTAAAAACAAAAGTAGGGATCCTTGAATGATAATACATCCCAGAATTGATATTGATGTTTTACACTGACTGAAGTCCTTACTTTTACTCCTTACTTCACCAAGGGACTGAAGTATCCTGACAACTCAGTGGTAAAATGAATTGTCTGTAGCCCTCACCTGTTTATCAGAGAAGCAGTGCACCTATTTTATGTGTCTTTTTGCCCTTGGTTAAATGGTAACCTCAGTAAAGTAAAATAAAAATGCTGAGAAGATTAAGGGCTGACTTAGTATCAACTTTGGGCTTACTCTACCATATTGGTAACATTAGACAACTGCTGCTGTTACTAAGACTGAAGACCAGTTATGGTATGCCATATGGTATGCAGCTGAATACAAGGAACAGGCAGTCAATGTAATAAAGTGTAGACTAAAAGTACTGATGTCAGCCCAAAATAGTGAGCAGAGGAGGTATCACTGGTTTGCTTCATCTTGCAATGTGATTGTTTTCCTTGTATTGAATACTGTGCACTAAGTAATATTTATTTACTTCTCAAGTCTAGACAGGATGACCTAATGATCCATCCTTCAGCTGGATTAATTAATGTGACTCTAGGCAGTTCAGTGAAGTTAAATATATACTTGTTATAGTGAGCAGAATTCAGCTTCCCTGCTGTCTACTTTCTTCAAGGGATAATGATTGACTTTTATTCTAGGGAGGCCATGACTTATCTCATTCTGCTGCACGCATACAGCCACTATTGAGTCCTTTTCTCTTACAAAGTAAGATTTCACTTCTTGTTTATGACACCAGTAAGCACACAGTTTGTGTGTATTTGAAACACAAAAATTACTTGCACTGTAGTACTTAATTTCTTCAAATGGGAAAATGGTTCTTTGTTTGAATGTCTATGTGCTGGAGAAAGTATGAACCTTTACTTCAGCTGCTATAATTTGAGTATCAACATCTTTCTATGGCTGAAATTGGGGCTGGTGTAAGCAAGTAAACTGACTTCAGGCATAGGATGTTTAAAAGTGGATGTAAAGGCCCCAAATCCTATTGTAGGATGCTGATTGGTTGTAGACAGTTGTAATGCACTTCACTCAAATACAGTTAAATGAATCTGTTATCTGTATGCAATGTGTATGTGTGGTACCAGGATGCTTGGTGCTTTCTAAATCCTTCTGTATCTTTCTGGTTAGTGCTCTGTATCCTTACCTCGCTTGTTATTTTCATACTGCAAAATAAGAGAGGTGTTTAGATCAGGTTAAGGAGAAATACCCATTTCAAAGTACACTACCTTTGCTGTAATCCCTCAGCCCAAGGGGGGAAAGCTGCTCTAGAATTTGTAATATAAGAACTTGCATCTGGAACAAAGGTTATGAAATTCCTTCCCAGGGTGGATCCTGTCTTAAATAAGACACTATAGTGCACTAATTGATCTCCTTTACCCAATCATGTAACATCCCTGTTGTAATTCTGTATATGGGAAGATTAATATTAGAAAAGTACTTGTCCACTCCTCTATATAACAAATGTCTTACCTTCTCTTGAAATAAAGTTATATGGTCTGGATTTTATGCTTGTCAGGCAGTGATCCTAATCTTTTCTATTGAAAACAAGAGCAAATACAGCATAAGTTGGCAGATAGGTTTCTCAGGTATGAGTGGCAGACCCAGGAAATAACATTGCCAAGAAAAAAAAAAAATCTCTTGTACTCTTATCAAAATATCTTTATCAAATCTTAAAATATATATTTGCAAATATACATATGTACTTGTATAGCCCAGTGCACTAACCTGCCAGCAGCAAACAAGTTAAGGAAACAATTCAAATAGGTCATGCTTCAATGTTAACTTAATGTATTATCCAGTGATGCCACTAGTCACTCAAGTGTTCTGGGGCATTCTGTAATTCATTTAAGGTGTTCTGAAATGATTCCATTTAATGAAATCACTTCATATACAGTATAGGAGAAAAAAAAATTGGAGAGTTTGGGTTACATGCTACTCTGCAGTATTGAACATACTTCCTGACATTGTCCAGGTTACTTAGGAAACTAGAAAAAGATTCAATCACTTTAAAGCTATTTCATTACTTCTGAAAATAGTCAGATTGGAGAATGATCCTTCAACTGCCCATCAATAACTGTGCATTTCCTGCCTGATTACATGTGAATTTTCAAAAAAATGTATAGGTTCCTATAAGTAATTATGAACCCCCAACTAGATGCATGCCTAAGGAATCAACCAGAATCATGCATGACATAGACCATAGTTTTTTTCTTTTGGTCTGTTTTTATACTCTTTATGCCTTATTAACATTAATAGTGGCAGACATGTCTGATTAAATTGTCACAATGTTAGACCAATACATACAAATTAAGAGGTTAAACTCCATTTAAATATACAGTATTGGAAACAAATATCATGGTTCATCAGTATTTGGAAATTAGTATAATAGAATATAAAGATTTAGCCTCTGGGATTTATCCGTGTAAATTAGCTTCAGCATAGAAACAAAACTGATTTGAAAGACTCTGTCATACTGACATAGAATTAGGCTGTTTGAAACTGTTGCAGGTTTTTTTTTTCTCTGCCATGAAATCATGGGAAAACAAACATTTTACATTGTCCGTATCATGTAGATGTGATCTGAACAGGACTAATGTATTATCTTGATTGACCATTTACTGCTCTTTCCTACTTACTATTTGAAGAAACACCTTAAACTGGCATGGTGGGGACATAAAAGAGTTAATGAAATCAACAGTACCTTGCACAGAGGCATTATTGGTACAGAACTGGCCCAGGTAAGGAGTTACTAAACACTTTTTCTTCAGAGGTTAAAAAGCAATAAGATACTTTACAGTTACCTCCACAAAGGATTTTGACTGGAGGAATTTAATTAACTCCCTGGCACTTTGCCAGAATTTAGTGTTGCCTTCTTTTGAGGCAGGCCAGAAATGAAGATCACTCCATGCTCTGCCTTCCTTATCTTGAATGATTCATGAAAATGACTGCTTATTTTCCATCTATAATTTCAAAAGCCAGATAAAGGAGAGGGTGGAACAACTGTGCTCTGTGAGTGAGTGGATGTCTCTCCATACACTGAGAATCAGGCAGAGGTGGACAAAAGAAAGTTGAGGGAGCTGGTAGTCAGCCCAGAGCCTCAGACATGCAAGATGCTCCCTTTCTCTTCAATAACTTAACCCTTCCCAATGACTTCAGCACAACCTCTGTAGTCTTCCCACCAGAGAACAATCCCGATCTTTCTCCTGACCAGTTAGACTTAATCCAGAGAAATACTCATATTCTGACTGGGGATATTGAAAGGATAGATAGTTCATATTAAAATTATTTTTAATTCAACCACTTTAATTTTTAAAATAAAGTTAGATCCTCGCTCCACAGCATATTTAGTGCATTACTACTATTATTACTAGAGATCTCAGCTAAACCTTTTTCCCTTCCTGGAGATCTCATTTCTACCCTCCTGATTTTCTGTTCTTTTTTCTCAGGATTGTACCTTGGGGAATAAACACCAGTTCCATTAATTATTTAGCTGGATTTAAGATCTTTAGGGCTGATAACCTATCACACAGCTAGGTCTTCCTAGAAAAAGACGACTCCAAAGTGCTACAGTAATTCAAATAACCCATTTAGAACCTGGTGATTTTGGACATCATTCCTGTGGACCATTCTTCCGAAGGACTCAATTCACAGTATTTCACATCAAATGATGTATTTGGTTTACGTGGCAAGGTTTTGGTAGCGGGGGGGCTGCAGGGGTGGCTTCTGTGAGAAGATGCCAGAAGCTGTCCCCATGTTGGAGGGAGTCAGTTCCAGCCTGCTCCAAGAAGGACTTTCCGCTGGCCAAAGCTGAGCCAACCAGTGACGGTGGTAGTGCCTCTGTGAGAACATATTTAAGAAGGGGTAAAATCTGCTGCACAACAGCAGCTGGGAGAGAGGAGTGAGAATATGTGAGAGAAACAACTCTGCAGACACCAAGGTCAGTGAAGAAGGAGGGAGAGGAGGTGCTCCAGGTGCCGGAGCAGAGATTCCCATGCAGCCCGTGGTGAACACCATGGTGAAGCAGGTTGTCCCCCTGCAGCCCGTGGAGGACCCGGAGCAGGTAGATGTGCCCTGAAGGAAGCTGTGACTCCGTGGAGAGCCCGTGCTGGAGCAGGCTTCTGGCAGGACCCGTGACCCCGTGGAGAGCCCGTGCTGGAGCAGGCTTCTGGCAGGACCTGTGGCCCCGTGGAGAGGAGCCCACGCTAGAGCAGGTTTTCTAGCAGGACCTGTGACCCTGTGGGGGACCCTCGCTGGAGCAGTCTGTTCCTGAAGGACTGCACCCCGTGGAAAGGACCCACGCTGGAGCAGTTTGTGAAGAACTGCAGCCCGTGGGAAGGACCTATATTGGAGAAGTTCATGGAGGACTGTCTCCCATGGGAGGGACCCAATGCTGGAGCAGGGGAAGAGTGTGAGGAAGAAGGAGCAGCAGAGACAACGCATGATGAACTGACCGCAACCCCCGTTCCCTGTCCCCCTGTGCCACTCGGGGGAAGGAGGTGGAGAATTTGTGAGTTAAGTTAAGCCTGGGAAGAAGGGAGGGGTGGGGAGAAGGTGTTTTTAGTTTTGTTCTTATTTTCTCACTACCCTACTCTGTTTAATTGGCAATAAATTAAATTAATTTCCCCAAGTTTAGTCTGTTTTGCCCATGACAGTAATTGCTGAGTGCTCTCCTTGTCCTTATCTCGACCCATGAGCCTTTCGTCATATTTTCTCCCCCTGTTCAGTTGAGGAGGAGTGATAGAGCGGCTTGGTGGGCACCTGGCGGCTAGTTGAGGTCAACCTGTTGTCCCAAAAATCGGGGTTTGTTTACCCGGTGTGCAAAATGCCAATATACACACAGAGCAGAGGTATTTTATTGCATATTTGCGCAGATATGGGTGCCTGTCCCAAGACAGCACACACAGCTTTCAAATTAACAGTTATTTATACACAAAGCATTAACATATTCAACTTCCTAATAAATATGCAGTAGTCTCCTATTAAATGATTGGTTAAAATCTCCTTGCCTAGCATGTAAATTAGTATGCATGCTTAGTTGTTGTCCTTCAACTTCATCATTTGAGTCGGTGGTATAATTGGGGTAGGTGGTCCATGAGTCAGCGGTCACGATCTCCCCCTGCCGGAATTACCTTTCCCCTAGTTTCCTACCTTTTTGGCAGATCTAAGCAGTTCTTCATGGTTTACTAACTAGACTAGTAATACATCAGTTGTTACACTTCTGCTTTTTGACAGCCACATCCTACTTATTAGACAAAAGTACATTGTCTAAGTTCCTATGGAGATAGGGTAGGGCTCTACAGTGGATTTATATAGCAGCATCAATCTTTATGTGTATTGTATACCTACATTTGATTATTACAATTCCCCCCTTTGAGACTTATCGAAATACAATTTTTTGACAAGTCTCACCTCCATTTTGTACAAGTAACACATAAGATTGAGATTCTTTTAGTGATTATGCTTTTTAAGCATCCAAACATGACACAAACAAGTAATTAAATTCTGTAATAGACTTTGTAACCATCTTGTTAGGGAGAATCCTAAACCATGTAAAATCTTATTAAGCCATCCTGTTTCCATTGCCTCCCTCAAATTATGGCTTGATTTTGCTACACATTGAATAGCGTCAAGTTGCCTTTCTAAATTTTCGGTTACGTTTGGGCTATGTAGACAACATTTGTCATCATTTAGATTCAAGTAGCCACAGACACCATGTTCATGCAATCGTCCCTGTCCAGGTGTCTTTTATGGATGTTGAATAATTTTGACATAAACATCCCAATCAAAGAGCTCTAGCTAACGGCCCTATTCTTTGGAGTTCAGATACCTTTGCTGAGCAATCTTCCAAACAGAGGGGAACTGCATTCCCCAAGGAAATCGATCACAAGATTCTGCTGCTTTAATTGTTCCTGGCTGTTGTGTTTCATTAACGTGCCAACACAAATTCTTAATTCATCTGCTAAAATTTTCCATTTTCCCAGTCCAAATACCTTTTCTTTCTTTAAACTGAACTCTAATATTCCTGTCCCATTGGTCAGCATGGTGTCAATAGTCCAGTTTAACCCAGAGTTAAAATTCCCCAATCTAAAGGGGATGCTGCTGACTTTGGTAACAGTAAGCATGCTGTAATATGACTAATATTGTGGATTCTCCTGAAGGATTGCACAAGTTGAAGGGCTAAATTGCTACGACAACTGTACATGAGTTGATAAATCAGTAAGACTAATTCCAGTTTTAATTTTGTCATGTTTGGACCTATTCACACACAATGTGCTATAATTTTTCTGAATATAGATCACTATAACCAATAAAACAAAAAGTATTATTATAACCACTGCTAAGACTCCTTTTATATACTCTATATCTTGATACTGCTTTCTAAGATCCCAAATGCAATTTATTAAGTACAAGAAAGTGTTAATTTTAAAGGTCCTGTTCTCTAGAAGTCCATTATATCTGCTCCAGAGATGGTGCTTTCTTGACTCTCGTATAATGAGTCCAAGAGTCCACTCCGTCCACTTTTACTGCAGTGTAAGTTTTCAATAATACAGTATATGGCCCTTTCCACTTTTCCTTTAGTGGCTTGTCTTTCCAAGTTCGAATGTAGACAAGGTCTCCTGGCTGAAAAGGATGGACAGGGGTGTCTAAAGGCAAAGGTGTCCTCTGATTTAAATACCTATGTAACGAAGATAAGATCTGTGAAAGAGAAATTAAGTACTCTTTAACTGTTTCCTGTCCTTTAAAGTACATTTGATCCTCTTTTATTGTAAGTGCATTAGTAGGATATGGTTTTCTATACATTATCTCAAAGGGGCTTACTCTTTCTCTGATTCTTGGGGTTACTCTATCTCTCAATAGGGCCAAAGGTAGGGCTTCTACCTATTTGAGGTGAGCTTCCTGACATAATTTTGAAATTTGCCTCTTAAGAGTCTGATTCACTCGCTCTATCTTTCCACTGGATTGAGGTCTCCATGGGGGTATGGAGATCCCATTTTATTTTCAAAATTGTTGATACTCCCTATACTACTTCTGCTATGAAATGAGGTCCATTGTCAGAAGATATTCCTTCTGGAATACCAAATCTAGGAATTATTTATTTTAACACTGCTTTAATTACCTCTCTTGCCTTATTGGTGTGACAGGGGAAAGCTTCAGGCCAACCAGAAAAAGTATCTACCAGGACTAACAAATATTTATATTGGTTACATCTAGGTAACTCTGAAAAATCTATTTTCCAGTGCTCCCCGGGCGTTATTCCTCATTTTACATTTCCTCCTATTGTTTTCTTTTCCACCTTTGGATTGTTAGCACAACATACAAATTCCATTGTCCTTTCGGGGATTAGAAGTTGTTTTCCTTGTGAGTTTAAAAGTCTCCTTTCTTTCCAAATTGCCCCGTGGGCATGGGCAACTCCAAAAGTATATTTTGAATATGTGAAAATATTAGCCTTTTTCCCGGTACTTATTTCTAGAGCTCGAGTTAGAGCAATCAATTCCACCTTCGGGGCTGAAGTATTATAAAGCAAAGATTCGGCTTCCAAAACATGGTCTCTGGTCACTATTGCATTTCCAGCACGTTGCTTTCCTCCGGACATGAAACTACCTCCATCTGTATATAATTCTAAATCAAAATCAGAAGGAGGAGTATCCTGTAAATCCGGTCAGCTGGAATAAACTTGTTTGATTGTTGTCAGACAATCATGTTGTAATTCATCTTGTTCTGAGATCAGTAGCAAAGTCACAGGATTTAATGTGGCAGATATTGAAAGGGTAACATCATCCTACCCCAGCAGAACTGCCTAGTATTTGGCCAGTCTGCTAGGAGAAATCCAATGGTGTCCCTTGTTTTCTAGGAGAGAGATCACAGCATGGGGTACAAACACAGGCATGGGTTGTCCCAAGGTCAGTTTCCTGGCCTCTTCAATTAAAATCACTGCTGCAGCAACAGCTCTCAGACAAGCAGGCCATCCTTTACTGAATTCATCTAATTGTTTAGAGAAATACCCCACAAGTCTCTTCCAGCAGCATATAGTGGTTTCACGATCAGTCCAAAATTAGGAATCCACAACTGACACCATCCAGCCATACCCAAGAATCCTCTCAGTTGTTTTTTTGATGTAGATACAGCAATTCTACAAATTGCCTCCTTCCGCTCTGTGCTCAATTTCCTCTGTCCCTGAGTGATTTCAAATCCCAGGTATCGAACTCTATCTTTTGCTATTTCTGCCTTTTCTTTTTTTTTGGAGACGTGATATCCTGCAAGTCCTAAAAAGTTCAGAAAACTAATTGTAGCTTCAAAATATTCACTGTAATTGCTTGAGCCAATTAATAAATCATCAACATATAGCAACAAGGTTACATGTCTATTATTACCTTGCCATTGTTCCAATTCTTTTACCAATATGTTACCAAATAACATTGGGCTATTTTTGAATCCTTGTGGTAGTACAGTCCAACATAGTTGAGTCTTTCATCCTGTCGTCGGGCTTTCCCATTCAAAAGCAAAGATGAGCTGACTCTGTTCATCCACCGGAACACAAAAGAAAGCATCTTTTAAATCTAGAACTGTAAAATATATATTATTTTCAGGGATGGAAGCAAGTAAAGTATAAGGGTTTGGCACCACAGGGTGGACATCGACTGTTCGAGTGTTAATTTCCCGCAAGTCCTGTACCAACCTATATTCTTGAGAATTAGGCTTTCTTACCGGCAAAATGGGAGTATTCAATTCTGATTGACACTCCTGTAATAGCCCATAGTCTAAAAAGGAATTAATGAGTGGTTCCAGTCCTTTCCGTGCCTCTAATCTGATAGGGTATTGTTTCTTTCTTACCGGTTGGGCTCCAGATTTCAACTCAATTTTGATTGGAGTAACTCCTTTTGTTCGTCCCGGTTTCCCCGATGCCCATACCAGTGGGATCACTGCATTCAATACTTCTTCATCCTTTTCACCTTGGGTCAGCAGACACATTTGTGCTTTCCAGGCATTTTCTGGGGGAATGTGCAGCTGTACCAAATTTTCAGAAAAAGTTATTTGTGCATTTAACTTGCATAGCAAATCTCACCCCAACAATGGCAAGGGGCGCTCTGGTATATAAAGAAATGAGTGAGTTACCATAGTATTTCCAATTGTACACTCCATTGGTTGTAAGAATTACCTTAGAGTCTTTTTCCTGGTGGCACCAATTACACTAGTCTTAATTTTTCTTAAGGTCCTTTACAATCAGTAAGTACCGAGTGAGTTGCTCCACTATCTATTAAAAAAGTCCATTGTTTCATTCCCCGGCTTTACTGGAACCAGAGGATCGGCTGAGGAAACTTTAATAAATTCCTCCGGTCCCCTTCAATCTAGTCCTATCTCTGCCAATACCTCAGCAGCTGCCTCTGTTCCTTTTTAGTATGAGAATAATAGTGATAACACACTGATGTTTTGGCTGTTGCTAAGTGGTGTTTACACTAGTCAAGGACTTTTCAGCTTCCCCTGCTCTGCCAGGTGCACAAGAAACTGGGAGGGGGCACAGCCAGGATAGTTGATCCAAACTGGCCAAAGGGCTATTCCATACCATATGATGTCATGCTCAGTATATAAACTGGGCGGAGTTGGCCAGGGGGTAGCGATCGCTGCTCGGGGACTGGCGTGGCGTCGGTCGGTGGGTGGTGAGCGGTTGTATCACTGTTTGTTTTTTTTCCTGGGTTTTGTTCCTCTCTTGCTCTCTTGTTGTTTTCCTTCTCATTACGATTTATTATTATTATTATTATTATTTTTTGTTCCAATTATTAAATTGTTCTTATCTCAACCCACAAGTTTTCTTACTTGTGCTCTTCCGATTCTCTCCCCCATCCCACCGTGGGGGGAGGGTGAGTGAGCGGCTGTGTGGTACTTAATTGCTGACTGGGGCTAAACCACAACAATTCCATATAGAATAAATTTTTGGTATTCTTTTATTCTCTGTAACCCTCCACCAGTGTTTGGATCCCACCCGGGATCCCCCCTTGGGAGATAGGTATCTATGTTAAGCATTCCTCCATGTTCCTGGGTTACTCCTTCTTTAGCCTTTTCTACAACTGTTCTTCTCTGTAGTAAACAAATATTCCAAAAGAGCTTCCTCATCATTTTCCTCTGTACCATTCTTTTTTGTTTTACAGCTTGTAGAACAAGAATTGCTATCCTTTTTCTTGACCAAATAAATACCATTTTGATATTTAGAATCCACAAATCCACAACTTTTTCTAACTTCCCAATTGTTTCTTAAGGCACAGAACAAATCTACATAAGGTATTTCATCCCATTTTTCAGTCCTTTGACAGAATAACATCAATTGTAATATCGTATTATACTTAACAGATCCATTTTCAGGCCATTTTTCACCATCATCCAATTGATATTGTGGCCACCATTATATATATATATATATATCTGTGTGTGTGTATGCGTGTGCTCCTTCCCACCTTTTACTGCAGTTTATGTAATATATTGTTAGAATTGTAAAAGAAGCAAAAATTAGATGTGTGGACTTAGATGTAAACACTTCTGGCTCCAATGGATGAAGACTACTGGTTCTGATGGGAGGAGAATGAGGAAGTATAGTGCATTATAAAGTAAGGCCGTGGCAGAGGAGGATAGTCAACGAGAATGGAAGAAAGCAAGCAAGGTTATGCCATCAAAGCAAGTTTAATCTTCTAAGGAAAAAAAAGCAATTTGCTTCTCATCTTCAAGGCCAGCTTACCATGCCTGCCATCACATTAAGTCATGGATAGCCGCAGTGAAAAATAAATGCATGAGAGGTACAATAAGTGGATAGAACAGGAAAGGCTGGACTTTTTAGTACAGGGAATCCAAGGCAGCTGAGACAAGCCCATGCTAATTTAAATGCCTTTTATTATATATTAGCACAAGCTGCAACAGTTGCGTATAATGTTTTACATAGAAAATGAAAAAAACTGGCCTGATTTTCAGACACTCTGACCTCTGTTAGTGCTGAGCACCTATGGAAATGAAAGTGGATGGTCTCTGCTTACAATCGAGGTTAGATATCTCATAACAAGACACAGGGCATGATAGTATCAGACAGGTGTTATGGAAAGGGGAACGTACACACAGTGATTATAGGATTATTCTGTAACCAAATGTAATCAAAGTGATTAGTTTCTTCTTTTATAACTAAGCAACATAGAGATAGGAGCAGGGTAGACAATGCTTTAATGTTGTGTTTGTACATCTATGGCTATGGATATGCTACTATGCCCAAAGACAATAGGACGAGGAGTAGTACGGACATGCTGCTATGTTCCCAGTACAGCCCCAGCCCATCTTGACAATGAGTCGAGGGGCAGTTAGAATAATTGGTTTGTGTTAGAATAGGAATAAGGGTGCCAAATCATTGTTAGGGCCCATGCACCATGAAGAAGGGAAGCAAGTTACATAAGCAAGATGATATTGTGCATGCCCAGAAGAAGGGGTCAACTAAAGGACACACCTGTACGGCCACCAAGGACCACCAGAGACCCCCACAGAAGCCCCTCGGAGCTCAAGGACGCATGCGTAATGACCATGTGAGGATGATAATTGGTTCTGGGAAATAGAATGAATATGCATGATCATTCTGGGAAATTTGATGCATATGTATGTGATCGGACAATATAAGCTTTGGTTGATGTAACCTGCGGTATGCACGCTAGGTGGAACGATCCCCCGTGCATCCGGCGCCGTAATAAAGAATGCCTGCTTCTTAATACTACATTGGTGTTAAGGAGTTTGATTCCTGATTTCGGTGACAGTTTTGGCGACCCAGATGGGACCCTGCTTCTGAATTTCAATGGATCCGAGGGATCGCAGGACCTCCAGCCGGCACCGAGGGATTCTCGGCGAGAACCTCTGATCCCCAGACTGAAGAATTCTGAGCAAGATCCCCTGGAACAAGGTAATAAGGCATTCTTTCTGAGTATACCAGTAACAAGGGTTGGTTGCCTGCCTGTAAGGTGCAGCGAAAGCTACTCAGGGTTGGGCTACAAAAGGTACCTAAGGTAGCTAATCTCTGCTAGGCGAAAGCCTGTGGAGCTCTGGCTAAAGGTCGGGGTTAGAGTCCCCAAAGAGGTTAGAGTCCCCTATAAGGTTGTGGGTTTGAGTCCCACTTAAGGAGTTAGAGTCCCTAACTGGCTATTGGTCTTTGAATTTTGGTCTGGATATTGGAACTACGGATTTGTTGTGTGTTTGGATATAGTTTCTATGTTTTTGTGTTGTTGTATTATTTTATAATGGGAAGTCAGCAATCGCTGGAAGGGGGGATCCCGAGAACATCCCCTCTAGGCTGTATATTAAGGCATTGGAAAAATCTAGGAGGAGATCCACTAACTCAGAAACAATTGACTGAATATTGTAATCATTGGTGGCCATTGTATACTTTGGATAGCAGGGAAAAATGGCCAAAGAATGGTACATTAAGGTATAATACCATCTTGCAATTAATGCTGTTTTGTAGGCGGGAGGGTAAATGGGATGAAATACCTTATGAGGTATTTATTTTTCACTTTGCGAAATCATCCCGAGTGGCAAAAACAGTGTGGGATTATCCTGCAAGATTCTATGGTATTGACTTTGGAAAAAAAACAGGGAAGGAATAAGAGTTTAAGATGATGTTGCTCTGCCTGTAGCATTGGGAAAAGGTGTTTGAAATGTGGAAAGGAGGAGGAAGGAAAGCAGGAATAGGTAGGGGAGGGGGAAGAGGAGGACCACCAGGAGGAGCAGCACCTCCGTTTAGACCTCCCCGGCTGGCAGAAGATCAGTGTGCTGTCTGTGAGGACAGGGGGCACTGGAAAAGGGAATGTCCCAAAGTGAGAGAATTGGATCCTTTGCTACAGGCAATTAAGTTGATGACTCTGAATGATGAGGACTGAAGGAGACCAGGGGAGTCAACCCCAGCTGAACGTCTGGTTACATTAAAGCTGGGGAATGATGAAGTAGAATTTTTATTTGATATAGGGGCAACATATTCAGTATTAAATATATGCAAAGGGGGGTTTAGTCATAAAACTGTAAGTGGTGTTGGGGCAACAGGGTGGAAGGAAAATCGGCTGTTTTTACAACCTTTGAAATTCAAATTGAGAAAGCAATGAGTAACTCATCAATTTTTGTATAGGCCAGAATGTCCATCCTCTTTGTTAGGAAGAGATATATTGAGTAAATTGAATGCACAAAATAATTTTTAAAAAATGGGGAGACTCAGCTGTTAATACCTGAATCAAAAGCTGTGGAAGCGAGAATTTTTATGTTACAGAACACACCAAGACCGAAGGAAGAAATTCCTGCAGAAGCGGAAGATGCAGTAACACCCTTGGTATGGGCTAGTGGAATTCCAGGTCGGTCTAAATTGGCGGAACCAGTAAAGGTTGTTCTAAAATCTGGAACTAAACCGGTAAGACAAAACCAGTATCCTATTAAGTGGGAAGCTAGAAAGGGGTTGGAAGAATTAATAATGAAATTTTTGAATTATGGATTATTGATAGAGTGTGAATCAGAATATAACACCCCGTTATTGCCAGTGAAAAAGCAGAATGGCAAGGGATATGGGTTAGTTCAAGATTTAAGAGCCATGAATCAGATTGTTCAAGACATTCACCCAGTAGTAGCTAACCCATATACCTTGCTGACATCCTTAAAAGAAAAACATAAGTGGTTTACTGTACTTGATCTCAAGGATGCTTTCTTCTGCATACCTCTAGACAAAGATAGCCAGGCAATATTTGCCTTTGAATGGGAAAGCCCCACCACTGGATGCAAGACACAACTCACCTGGACGGTGCTACCTCAAGGGTTCAAAAATAGCCCTACAATATTTGGTAATCAGTTGGCAAAGGAATTGGAAGTGTGGAAAAAAGAAAATTCAGAAGGAATAATATTGCAGTATGTAGATGACACCCTGATAGCAGCAGAGACTCGAGAGGACTGTTTACAAGTGACCATCAGCTTGTTGAATTCTTTTTTGGGACAAGCAGGATACCGAGTATCAAAAAGCAAGGCCCAGATTGGGAAAGAGACTGTGATATATTTAGGCTTTGAAATTTTGCAAGGACAAAGAAGATTGTGAGCAGGCAGAAAGGAAGCAATTTGTCAAGTTCCAGAACCCAGAACGATACAGGAATTGTGGACATTTTTGGGTATGGTCGGGTGGTGTCGATTGTGGATCCTCAATTATGGATTGTTAGTAAGACCTCTTTATGCAGCTTTGAAAGGATCCCAGGAGAATCACCTGTTGTAGACACCTGAGTGTCAGACAGCTTTTAAAAATCTGAAGAAGGCTTTGATGTCCGCACCTGCGTTAGGACTCCCAGATTTAGCAAAGCCTTTTGAATTGTTTGTACATGAGTGACAACATCTTGCTTTGGGTGTGTTGACTCAAAAATTAGGAACTTGGAAATGGGCCATTGGGTATTTTTCTAAGCAATTGGATAATGTCAGCAAGGGATGGTTGCAAGCAGTGGCAGCAACTATACTCTTAATCCAAGAAGCAAGGAAATTAACCATGAGGCAGAAAGTTACGGTTTATGTCCCACATATGGTCATTTCTGTCTTGGAGCAAAAAGGGAGGCATTGGCTGTCCCCAAGCCGCATGCTCAAATACCAGGTCACTCCCTTGGAACAGGATGATGTGGAGCTTAAAACTACAACAGCAGGGAACCCAGCAATGTTTTTGAGCTCGGAAATGGGTGAGTCTTTACACCATGATTGTTTGCAAGCTATTGAACAGGTATATTCTAGCAGACAGGACCTGACGGACGACCCGTTGCCTAATCCTGATTTGGAGCTGTTTACGGATGGAAGCAGCTTTGTCCGAGATGGAAAACGGATGGCGGGGTATGCAGTGGTTACCACCACCCGGGTGATGAAAGCTGAAGCTCTCCCTGTGAACACATCAGCACAGAAAGCAGATTCACACACATGGAGCTATCTGGAAGGAAAGAGGACTGTTGTCAGCTCAAGGATCACCCATTAAACATAAGGAAGAAATTCTCCAACTCCTCCAGGACATCCAGCAGCCCAAGGAAGTAGCGGTAATGCATTGTAAAGCACATCAATTTGGACAAACCGTGGTAAATGTGGGCAACCGATTGGCTGATAAAACTGCTAGAGAGGCAGTGGAGCAAAGCATCCTTGCCCTGGTACCAGTAAAACAGGTAAAGCTTCCAACCCCAAAACCAAACTATGGTAAGTTGGATAGATTATTGGCAGAACAGTTGAGAGCAGTAGAAAATGAGGATGGATGGTGGGTAACACCCACCCGACAAGTCATAGTTACCCCACAAATAATGATAAAAATAGCAAAGGAAAAACAGAGAGAAACACATGGGGGAATTGAAGTGATGATTGTGGATTTACAGAAATCAAGATTGCTGTGTGCACATCCCAAATGTTACAGCTGATTTGAATGAATAAATAGATGATACGAAGAGGGTGGCACAGTAGACTCAAGGTTTAAGGAGTGAAATGCAAACAAATTGGTTAGGCCAAATTTTGGGACATTTTGGATTTTCTCTTAAAGGATGGATAACTGAGTTGTTACAGACACTAATCATTTTGATTATAGTTGTTTTGGTGATTTGTTTGGTTTATCAATGTTTAAAGAAAATGTTGACACAGACGATGTCTAGGAATTCTGTAGCAATTTTTAAATCAGTGATGAAGCATCGTACACCAATGCCGGGAGAGAAGCCACCGGCTTATGTTGAGATATGAAAGATTAAGAGTGGAAGTATTGAAAAGATGATTATTTCAAAACTTCCAAAGGGGGGAAATGTAACCAGGTGTAACCAAAATGATTAGTTTGTTATTTTGTAACTAAGCAACATAGAGATAGGAGCGGGGTAGACAATACTTTAATGTTGTGTTTGTACATCTATGGCTATGGATATCCTACTATGCTCAAAGACAATAGGACAAGGAGTAGTACGGTCATGCTGCTATGTTCCCAGTACAGCCCCAGCCCATCTTGACAAGGAGTCGAGGGGCAGTTAGAATAATTGGTTTGTGTTAGAATAGGAATAAGGGTGCCAAATCATTGTTAGGGCCCATACACCATGAAGAAGGGAAGCAAGTTACATAAGCAAGATGATATTGCGCATGCCCAGAAGACAGGGTCTTCATTGATGATGATAGGATGATAATTAGTTCTGGGAAATAGAATGAATATGCATGATCATTCCGGGAAATTTGATGCATATGTATGTAATTGGACAATATAAGCTTTGGTTGATGTAACCTGCGGTATGCACGCTAGGTGGAACGATCCCCCATGCACCTAGCGCCGTAATAAAGAATGCCTGCTTCTTAATACTACATTGATGTTAAGGAGTTTGATTCCCGATTTCGGTGACAATTCAGTAGTATATGATGCTGTTTCTGTCTCTCTAAGCATTTACACTGAGCTTCTCATCCTCACATCTGATCATCTCCACATCATGTCAGTTCCCACTTGTTATTGTTAAGTATAAATAATTAGAAGGTTAGCTTGGGAGGGTGAGATGGCACAAGAGTGTATGTGGGAACATGTGGGTTTTCAGAGGGGTTCTGGAAAAAGTGAAGGAGGAAGGGATGGTCCTAGAGAACCATGACTCAGGGGAGGGAGCCTTGGGAAGGAAACATGGGGTCTGGGGGGGGCAGCTGGTGGAGGGGGAGAGCCTGGGAGACGGAGGCACATGTTTTGAACCCTCCCCCTGAGCAAACATGTTGTGAAGGAAGTGGAGGGCTGAGGAGGCAGGGAGGAAGGAAACAGCCACATGAGGTGCTTGGCAGGGCAGCAGTGGGCAGGCCTGAGGCAGGCCTCACAGCAGGCTCAGAGTAGCCGGGGACAGGCCTGGGGCAGGCCTTGCTGCAGGCTCAGGCACGGGGCAGGCCCAGGAGAGGCCTTGCAGCAGGCCCAGGGGGAGGCCCACTTTCAGCCACCTCTGCCACACAGATGAGGGTCATAACAGGGCTGGGGAGGGGAAGAAAAGAGTGGTCTTTGGAGGAGAAAAGAATAGCAAATAAAAGCCATAGAGGAATTGATCCATTATCAGTCAGTAAAAGGGAAGGAGTAAGTAGGAGCTCATGTGTTTGGATCAGGGGAGTGAGTGAATTTGTGTCAAAGCAAGCTGTTAGAGAATGTACTCTGATGGGACAGGAGATGACAGAGAAGGCAGCTGGCATGCTGTGCTGGTGATAAAAGCAGGTACGAACCAGGGGTGAAATACCAAGGGAAGAAAGTGATGTGACCAGAGAAAAGACAACAAAAGGAATCAAGAAACAAGAAGGGAATGAGTCAAGTGCACAAGTTCAAAATCTCAGAGAAATTAGAGCCTTTCCACATTAAATGGAGTTAAGAACAGAAGGAAGATACTTGAATTTACTTATTAGTAGCCTTTGCACATCTGCTGCCAGGAGAGCTGAGAGAGCAGCGCTGAAGTGGGTCAAGCGGAAGATTAGCAGTGCAAAAGTGAAGGCAGTAGATGCAGGTAGTGAGCCGGCAGGAGGAGATGGGAGCAGAGCAGGATGGGGGAAAGCAGGAGGCACACAGGGGGAATGAATTCCCCTCTGCATAAAGGAGAAGGTACCATGTCAGGAAGCAGCACACTTATTACAATATGCATCTCCGAGGAAATTAAATGTAAAGTAAGTGTTTAGAAAATGTTCACATTCTCAGTAAACCAAAAGATTAACAATGACCCAGTTAGATTAGAGGTGCTAGCACTGAGGACCAGTATTGCAAGACAATGCATTACTCAGAGGAGTCATTGGTTTCATTCTCACATGGGCCTTTATTAACTGCAAATCTTTACCTCCTGATGGTTGCCTATGGACCATGTGAAATGAGTTGGTGGCTCGTTCCTGTTCATACTGAGAAGGTATCCACGTTACAAAACCCATCACTGATAATTACAAGCCATTTGCACTAATTGGTATCTTTTCTGGAAGTCTTCAGAGGGAAGAAGGCTAATGACTAAACAACAGGCATGGCAACTAAAACACCCTGTTTCCATGAAGCTGGGCTCCTGACTGGTCAGGGACTATGTGGGGTGGATAACCAGGGATATAGCAGTTGTTGCCTGAGGTGTGTCAGATATGGGTGGCCTTTTTAGGACCGACCACTGATTTTCTGAGCCTAAGCTTTCAGCAGCAATGGGGATTTGTGACTTTTGTATGCTGTGCCTGTTCCATACTACTTACAATGGAAAGAGCTTCCTATCTCCAAATATTTTACCATGGTTTATTTTCTGACTTTTTGGTGGTTACTGCTTTCATTTGATTGTACATCATCTGCATAAATGACAAAGTAAATAACTTCTGTTTTCTAATTGATACATAATAAGTGAAATCAGTGTCGTCTTAATAGATTGCTGCTTCTACCTCAGGTTTCCCTTTTTCAGATTGTTTCAGATGTAGAAGCACAGTAGAAAGTCATTGTAACAATCCATCTTTCTATGAGGAAAGTAAGATGAAGGGGAAGAAAACAGTAAACCTCCTGTCTCCTGGTTTTACTAGTTACTGGCTAACTTTGCATCGTGCAACATCTGTGTAACTGGAGAAGTAGGGGGAAAAAAACATATATTAGCTAACCCAAGTAATAGCAACAGCAAATATACCACACAGCAGGAGCCTTAATGTTTCCTATGTATCCATATATCACAAGTTTGGCATACAGAGCTCGGATAGTCTGAAACATTTGGAAAAGACAAGCAGAAGGACAGTTTATGGGACAAACAGATTTCAGGGAGGCGTGTGGAAACTGAAAATATAGTTACCTGTAAAGAGTAACAACTCAGCAGCGTGAAACAGAGGCCTTGCCCAAAATGGAAGCTTGTAGCATCATTGTCTCTGTGATTCACAGTCTGGTTCCCCTTCTTGAATGTTATCTGCACCCAACTCATACCTGTAGTGTTGAAGGTCCCCTTGGGAATCTGTTTAGTACTTGGGGGTTCTTCTGCAGGGCTTCCCACTTCACAAACTCTTCCTGGATACTAATGCACTTCTATGCAGAACAAGCCTGTCAGATATGGAGTGCCTAGTACATCCATTTTACAAAAGTAAAACAGAGCTCAGAGGGGGTTTGGTTATCAGTTTGAGATCTCTTTCTCCAGTATTTCTCAAGTGTTCAGAGCTCTTGCTGATATCAATTACTCCTCATGCTCAGCATTTCTCCTAATCAGGTCCTGGGGTCTCCAAGTAGGAACTTGGAGGATGAGGAACCTGTAACTAGCGATGACCTTGCTTTTGGGGAGAAAAAAAAAACAAAACACCCCAAACAAAAAAACCATACCCACAAAGGGATTCTGTAGACAGTCATGGTGTTTTCTACTTAACCCTGATTCTTTCCTCAAACAGGGGATTTATGCTGTGGACTTATTGAAACCAGGGTCTTGGAAAAACAAAGGGTGATCCTGTAGTTGCATGATCAATTTATGTTGTACAAATAACCTCTAGTCTAACATTTCCTAAGGTTGAGTATTGGACATTACAATTGTAATTATGTTCAACAGTAGAGGTTTATAAATGCTGGGTTTTTTAACCAATGTGGACTCTGCTAAACTAGAAAATGGAGGAAAATATAATCAGTGTATTGTCTGACATTTTTAAGACTTTTAGGAATATCATTAAATTAATTATCTCTTTGATAGCCTAAAGAAAGGGCATTTTCATATTTGTAATTTCAATAATTCTTATAAAAGGTTTTCTAAGTTGTCTAGAGAGAAGGGATCAGTTATCTAATGTTTGCTGGTGAACAGATGTAAGATGACCGTAAAACTTTGTCCTTTAAATCTCATGCTTTCAAGAATGCTTACAAAGTAATATTATAATGGGCACAGAGAACAAGTAGGATGAATCTACCTAATATTATCTAGAGGTTAGTAAATCCAGAACACAGTTTTAAGTTAAATTTAGAGGAAACCTTGTAGCATTTCAGGTACTGCACAGTACAGATTTGGCTTCTTATTCTTTTCTGAATAGAACAAAAAAAAGAAATGCAAAGAAGTTTTATAATTTTAGCTGAATAGGACTTATAGGTCCCATTTTAAGAGCGAATCTCTTTCCTTGTCTATGGTGAATGCTTTCTAAAAATGAAGGAATGTGAAATCATTGCCTAATTTAAATGGAATAGACACTCCTTATTGCCTTAGATGCTTATTATGGGTAAATCATGCTCACCTAGGTCACATTAGCAGTTCCGCTGATATGAGGAGAACTGCAATGAGAAAGGGAAGCAGTATTTGTCACTAGTGCTTTCATTAGGTAAGGGCCTGAGATAACAGATCTTTTGGAATATGACTAGTGCTAATGATTTCTAGGGGTGGCTAAGTGTCTTTCTGAAGAGAAAGGACACAAGATCCTTTCTCCTGAGGGACTTGTCAAGCAGTTGCCACCAGTAGTTGCTGTCCTCTGCAAAACCCTTCTGGTTTCAGGAAATGTTCAGACAGGCCCAAGGAGCTGAGTTAGTATCTCCTGTTGCAGCAGTGTGAACTAATTATAGATATAGAATAATTGTTGAGTAATAAGGCAGTGAGAAATGACAGGAAGAACATCAGTAACATTATGTGCTCGTTTGGCAAGAGACGATGCTTGGTATAATGCAGTTAAGGGGATTTTTTTGTTGTTTTATTCTAATTAGGGTGTATATCCTATTTGGCTAATGTTATTAATGACGAGGGATGGGCAGGGCCAGGAGTAACGGCGGCCACCCCCCACTCCCACAAAAGGCAGCTCTAGGGAGTGCTAGTGATCAGGATAGGAAAACGGGGGGGGGTATGTGCGCGCGTGCATACGTACGTGTGTACATGTACATATGTACACGTACATATGCGCATGTGCGTGTGTATGTGCGTACGTGCACAGGGAGGGTGCCTCTTTGAAGGAGAGGTATTCCACTGGTTGAGTGGGAAACTTGAAGTACACATAACCCAGCAACCAGGCATCATTCTGTGACCATCTGCACAGGTCAAGGGTACTCATTCTACCTGACCCTTGAGGCAGAATGGTGGGCACTTGTCTGAGAGCAAAGGCTTCAGCTCTGCCTGGGGGGTCTGCACCATCTACCCCAGTGGTGGCCGATGCCTCCACCCAGACGGAGCTGCTGAAGGGAAAGGCTGCAGTGCAGACCTCAGACTGCAGGAAGTGCCTAGACCTTTCTCCTGGGGCAGGGATATGTGGCAGACCTGCCTGCAAAAGATGTGCCCAGGTGGAGGACCTCCTGCAGCAGGTGGCTGAGCTGCAGGAGGCGGCGAGAAGGCTGCGTAACATCAGGGAGGCTGCGAAGGAGTTGTTAGATAGCTGGTTCCAAGCGCAGTCTGCAGTGGACCCACAGCCAAAAACTCCCCCACTGGCACACACAGAAGGGAGGGGGGCCAATAATGCAGAAGAATGGACGGTTGCAACAGCAAGGACCAGCAGGAGGAAGAGACTTCCCCTTAAGCCTGAGGTGCCCTTGCAGAACCGCTTCACCGCTCTGCAGACTGAAGAGGAAAGACCCGCCACACCAGGAAAGATGCTGGAGCTGAGTAAGGCAGCCCGATCTGCTCCCCGTATAACAACCAGCGCAACTAAGAAAAGGTGATGGGTGATAGTAGTAGGCGACTCTCTTCTGAGAGGTACGGAGGCACCCATTTGCTGACCTGGCGCACTCTCTAGAGAGGTGTGCTGCTTACCAGGGGCTTGTATCAGGGATGTCACCAAGAGACTACCAAGCCTCGTGCAGTCCACTGACTATTATCCGCTGCTGTTGTTTCACATGGGCACCAGTGATACAGCCAGGAGCAGTCTGAGGAGTATCAAGGATTACAGAGCCATGGGAGTGGTGGTAAGGGACTCTGGAGCACAGGTAGTTTTTTCATCAGTCCTCCTGGTCAAAGGGAAGGGGTTTGAAAGGGCCAGTCGAATCTGGAGAATCAACAAATGGTTACAGGACTGGTGCCACAGCCAGGGATTTGGCTACTTAGACCATGGGACTCGCTTTGAGAAACCTGGTCTACTAGGGGCTAATGGGGTCCATCTGTCAGAGAAGGGGAAGAGCATCTTTGGTCATAGGCTTGCCAAGCTGGTGAAGAGGGCTTTAAACTAAAGTTGCTGGGGGAGGGGAACCTCAATCCATCCCACTCCTACCAGTTTGATGCCAGTGCCAGCAATAGATGCCCAGAGCCTGGAGAAGGATCACAGGTCAGCAGGAGAGTACCTGAAGAGCAGCACAAAGGAATTCCAGCCACTCCAGCCAGTAAGTCAGCTTCATCAGGGCCCCAACTTAAATGCCTCTATGCAAACGCATGTAGCATGGGGAATAAACAAGAGGAGTTAGAGATGTGCATACGTCTGCAGGGTTATGATCTTATTGGCATCATGGAGACATGGTGGGATGGCTCCTATGACTGGAGTGTTGGAATGGAAGGATATAGGCTCTTTAAGAAGGACAGGCAGGGGAGACGAGGAGGGGGTGTCACCCTCTATGTCAATGACCAGCTGGAGTGCATGGAGCTCTGCCTGGGGATGGATGAGGAGCCAACCGAGAGCTTATGGGTCAGGATTAAAGGGAGGGCAGGAACAGGTGACACTATAGTGGGGATCTGCTACAGGCCACCCGATCAGGAAGACCAAGCGGATGAGGCCCCCTATAGACAGATAGGAGCAGCTTCACGTTCACAAGCCCTGATCCTCATGGGGGACTTCAACCACCCTGATATCTGTTGGAGGGACAACATAGCAGGGCATAAGCAGTCCGGGAGGTTCCTGGACTGGGAGGTTCCGTTGATGATGATAACTTCCTTCTCCAAGTGATAGAGGAGCCAATGAGGAGAGGTGCTATGCTGGACCTTGTTCTTACCAACAAAGAGGGGCTGGTGGGGAATGTGAAGCTCAAGGGCAGCCTTGGCTGCAGTGATCATGAAATGGTGGAGTTCAAGATCCTTAGGGCACCAAGGAGGGCGCACAGCAAGCTCACTACCCTGGACTTCAGGAGAGCAGACTTTGGCCTCTTCAGGGATCTGCTTGGTAGAGTACCATGGGATAAAGCCCTGGAGGGAAGAGGGGCCCAAGAAAGCTGGTGTCCTGGTTTCAGCTGAGATAGAGTTAATTTTCTTTATAGTGGCTGGTATGGGGCTATGTTTTGGATTTGTGCTGAAAACAGTGTTGATAATACAGGGATGCTTTAGTTGTTGCTGCACTAGTCAAGGACTTTTCAGCTTCCCATGCTCTGCCAGGTGCAGAAGCAGCTGGGAGGGGACACAGCCAGGACAGTTGATCTAAACTGACCAAAGGGCTATTCCATACCATATGACATCATGCTCAGTATATAAAGCTGGGGAAGAAGAAGGAAGGGGGGGACATTCAGAGTGATGGTGTTTGTCTTCCCAAGTAACCATTACACGTGATGGAGCCCTACTTTCCTGGAGATGGCTGAACACCTGCCTGCCCATGGGAAGTAGTGAATGAATTCCTTGTTTTGCTTTGCTTGTGTGCGCGGCTTTTGCTTTACCTATTAAACTGTTTTTATCTCAACCCCCGAGTTTTCTTACTTTTACTCTTCCGATTCTCTCCCCCATCCCATTGTGGGGGAAGTGAGCGAGTAGCTGTGTGGTGCTTAGTTGCCGGCTGGGCTTAAACCACGACAGCTGGTTAATATTCAAGGATCACCTCCTCCAAGCTCAGGAGTGATGCATCCCAACAAAGAGGAAGTCAGGCAAAAATGCCAGGAGGCCTGCATGGATGAACAAGGAGCTCCTGGACAAACTCAAACACAAAAAGGAAGCCTACAGAGGGTGGAAGCAAGGACAGGTAGCCTGGGAGGAATACAGAGAAATTGTCCGAGCAGCCAGGGATCAGGTTAGGAAAGCTAATGCCCTGATATAATTAAATCTGGCCAGGGACATCAAGAGCAACAAGAAAAGCTTCTATAGGTATGTTGGTGATAAAAGGAAGACTAGGGAAAATGTGGGCCCTCTCCGGAAGGAAACAGGAGACCTGGTTACCTAGGATATGGAGAAGGCTGAGGTATTCAATGACTTTTTTGCCTCAGTCTTCACCAGCAAGTGCTCAAGCCACACTGCCCAAGTCGCAGAAGGCAAAGGCAGGGACTGGGAGAATGAAGAACAGCCCACTGTAGGAGAAGATCAGGTTCGAGACCATCTAAGGAACCTGAAGGTGCACAAGTCCATGGGACCTAATGAGATGCATCTGCGGGTCCTGAGGGAACTGGCAGATGAAGTTGCTAAGCCACTATCCATCATATTTGAAAAGTCGTGGCAGTCCGGTGAAGTTCCCACTGACTGGAAAAGGGGAAACATAACCCCCATTTCTTAAAAAGGGAAAAAAGGAAGACCTGGGAAACTACAGGCCAGTCAGTCTCACCTCTGTGCCTGGCAAGATCATGGAGCAGATCCTCCTGGAAACTATGCTAAGGCACGTGGAAAACAGAGAGGTGATTGGTGACAGCCAACATGGCTTCACTAAGGGCAAATCATGCCTGACAAATTTGGTGGCCTTCTATGACGGGGTTACAGCATTGGTGGATAAGGGAAGAGCAACTGGTGTCATCTACCTGGACTTGTGCAAAGCATTTGACACCGTCCCGCACGACATCCTTGTCTCTAAATTGGAGAGACATGGATTTGACAGATGGACCACTCGGTGGATAAGGAATTGGCTGGATGGTCGCACTTCAAGAGTTGCGGTCAACGGCCCGATATCCAAGTGGAGACCAGTGACGAGTGGTGTCCCTCAGGGGTCAGTATTGGGACCAATATTATTTAACATCTTTGTCAGGGACATGGACAGTGGGATTGAGTGCACCTCAGCAAGTTTGCTGACAACACCAAGCTGTGTGGTGTGATCGACACACTGGAGGGAAGGGATGCCATCCAGAGGAACCTTGACAGGCTTGAGAGGTCGGCCTGTGTGAACCTCATGAAGTTCAACAAGGCCAAGTGCAAGGTCCTGCACCTGGGTTGGGGAAATCCCAAGCACAAATACAGGCCGGGTGGAGAATGGATTGAGAGCAGCCCTGCAGACAAGGACTTGGGGTGTTGGTTGATGAGAAGCTCAACATGACCCAGCAATGTGTGCTCACAGCCCAGAAAGCCAACCGTATCCTGGGCTGCATCAAAAGAAGCATGGCCAGCAGGTCAAGGGAGGTGATTCTGCCCATCCACTCTGCTCTGGTGAGACCCCACCTGGAGTACTGCGTTCAGCTCTGGGGACCCCAACATAAGAAAGACATGGACCTGTTGGAGCAAGTCCAGAGGAGGGCCACAAAGATGATCAGGGGGCTGGAGCACCTCTCCTATGAAGACAGGCTGAGAGAGTTGGGGTTGTTCGGCCTGGAGAAGAGAAGGCTCCGGGGAGACCTTATAGTGGCCTTCCAGTACCTGAAGGGGGCCTACAAGAAAGATGGAAAAATAAGTTTTAGTAGGGCCTGTAGTGATAGGACAAGGGGTAATGGCTTTAAACTGAAAGAGGGCAGATTTAGATTGGATATAAGGAAGAAATTATTCACTATGAGGGTGGTGAGACACTGGAACAGGTTGCCCAGAGAAGTTGTGGATGCCCCCTCCCTGGAAGTGTTCAAGGCCAGGTTGGATGGGGCTTTGAGCAACCTGGTCTAGTGGAAGGTGTCCCTGCCCATGGCAGGGGGTTGGAACTAGATGATCTTTAAGGTCCCTTCCAACCCAAACCATTCTATGATTAAGGTATTGTGAAAGGAGTGTGTCTGAGGGATGGACTTAAGAGAATTCAGGACAGTGAACTTGCAGAATGACTCAGGACAGGCACTCTGTGCAGAGGGCATGATATGGAGAAAATACAGAGATAGCTGTTGGACCAAGATACAGAGCCTGCTGGCATTGGCAAAGTAGGGGACATAGGCTGTTGGGTTACACACCTGGGTAACAGGACATAGCAAAGTGGTGATATGGCCTGATCTGACACCACTAAGATCAGTGAGCCATTAACCTAAATAAAAAGCACGATCAAGTCCAGAGACATGACCTTTCAGAAAATGTCTCCACAGGCAGAAACAGACAGGCCTGAGCTCATTCTCCTTGTGCTCCAAGCTGGTCCTAAAGCACCTCTGGTCCTCATAGCTGTCATCCCAAATACACCCTGAAAAAGGACAGCTTGTGTATGGCGTAGCTATGTGGCTTGTAGATGGAGTTGGCTTATATTCAGGCTGCTTGGAATGGGCAGTGGTGATGACACCCACCGTGCCCATCTGTGTAAACATACTGACTCTGCCACTAATTCTGAAATCTTCAGTTCCCGATCTAGAGTGTTTACAGGCAGTGTTTAAATTTGCAACAAATGGGTAATTCTAAACATGTCCTCTGAAGTGTGAATTTCCATTCACACATTCCACCTGGGAGCACGCTTCAAAAAATGTGCTCCCCCCTCCCCTGCCATTAGCATAGCTTGAATATGCAGTGAGTGAGCTCCAGAGCAAAGATTCCAGGCTGGTTTGTGAAAAGCTGGTTTCTGAGCATGATATTTGTGGTTGGAACTGTGACAATCAGGAGAACTACTGCAAGTTTTTCCTGAGGGAGAGAACTTGTGGGGCATGAGGCTTGCCTTTTTTTGAGCTATGGAAAGTTGTGCTAGCTGCTTGTATTTGATCCATTTCATGAATTCTAGATTTTACTAGCCCTCCTAATTTGGGAGGGTTTTTTCTTTTTTTTTCTTCTTTTTTTTTTCTTTCTCCAGGATGAAAAGCTGATGTGGAGAACTTCCAAACTCACATAGACAATAGTTGTCCAAAATTTCTGGTAAGAAGTTTTGTTTGATAATATAAGTTCATATTCAGGTGCAAATTCCAGATGAGTCCTTTTTTCCTTTCAGTGCTGGTTCCTGTGCTAGGTCTTCTGACTCTCTCTTCAAAGCCTCCTGGGATATTTTGCTCTTTCTAATGCCAAAGCACAAATTGGATGGAAGTTAGTCTATCTGAATGTGGCTCCATTTCCTTTTTCTGCTGAAGGAATGTTATCTTATTGAGACAATTTAAGAAAGCTGGTTTAAAGACAGAGAGAAATTGTCTTTTTATATCAGAGCTGCTAAACATTTATGAGTGTTCAAGTGTGAGTCAATGTGAACAAGCATACGCTACCATACAGACACAGCAAGTCTGACTCTTTGGATTTATTGTATGGGAAATATAGTTACTCTGCATCAGCCTGCTCTGCACCAGTCAGGAAAACGTGGGATACTAAACACTGGGAAAAGTAGCCGGTTACTGCAAAAATATGAGAAAGGCCTTTTCTCTTGTGTTTTTGTTTTTTATATGCTAAGTGAGACCTAGTCATTTAATACAGGTCATCCTGTTACTGTATAGGACAACCTGAGAATCATGGCTGGCATCCCACCTTTTCTGTGATTCTTTATCAGCTGCTTTCCTTGCTATCTCAACTGATTCTTACTTTGGTGGTTTATTCTTTAGTCTTTGTAGTTTGCCTACAAAGAAATCACACACCTTTGATGTGAATGCGTATGTGTCCTGGTTTTGGCTGGGATAGAGTTAATTTTCTTCCTAGTAGCTGGTATAGTGCTGTGTTTTGGATTTTAGTATAAGAATAATATTGATAACATGCTGATGTTTTGGCTGTTGCTAAGTGGTGTTTACACTGGTCAAGGATTTTTTCAGCTCCCCATGCTCTGCCAGGTGCCCAAGAAATGGGAGGGGGCACAGCCAGGATAGTTGATCCAGACTGACCAAAGGGCTATTCCATACCATATGATGTCATGCCCAGTATATAAACTGGGGGAGTTGGACGGGGGGTAGCGATCACTGCTCGGGGACTGGCTGAGCGTCGGACGGCGGGTGGTGAGCAGTTGTATCTTTTTTTTTTTGTTTTTTTTTTTCTTTTTCCCTCCCTTGGGTTTTGTTCCTCTCTCTCTCTTGTTGTTTTCTTCTCATTACAATTCATTATTATTATTACTATTATTTTGTTCCAATTATTAAACTGTTCTTATCTCAACCCACGAGTTTTCTTACTTTTGCTCTTCCGATTCTCTCCCCCATCCCACCGGGGGAGAGTGAGTGAGCGGCTGCATGGTACTTAGCTGCCGGTTGGGGCTAAACCACGACAGTCCTTTTTGGCGCCCAACGTGGGGCACGAAGGGTTTGAGATAATAACAGATTAACCAGAGCGTATTAAGGAATTTAGATCTGTTAGTAGTTGTGGGATGTGATATTGATCCATCTGTTCTCAATATGGGTTTACCTGATCTGCACCATGCTCATTTTTTTGCTGTACATGTTAAAGATCGGTGTTGTTTTTTGCAGTTTGCTGTGCTCTGCTTTAATTGGTGATGTTTTGTCTGTGAGATTTGTTATTAAAACAGTGACCTTGGGTTTATTTTGGTATCTAAGTGCTGTACTGAAACCGTTATTGTATGTCGGGTATCATCTTATGGAGACAATTCGCAATTATACCTCTTCCTCTGAGAGGTTTTTTATGGAGGAAATGCAGAATTGTACCTTCACTACTTTCTTCTACAATGCTTCCTCCTTCATTACAATAACTTTTCAGTATCTTGAACATTCTTGGGTAGTTAAGATACTTCTATTGGTATTGCTTGGGAATACTGTTTCGATCTTGTCCAAGGTTAGTAAGCAATTTCAGAACATAATTCAGAGATCTGCCCCAAGGCTGCATAGTGTGGCAGGGTGTGTGGGATAGCATGGGCAAATGTCTAAGTTATTGGGCACCTCCAGTGTTTTGGAACTTCACCCCTGAACAAGTGCAGAATCCTGAAAAATTAGTAGACTATTTGGAAAAAGTATGTCGTCACCCTGCCAAATCTAGGGAGACACAAATCACTGCAATGTGCTGGGGCCTGGCCCATGCCTACCGAGCCCTGTTCAACACTATTCAAAACCCTCAAGGATCTGGTGACAAAATGACAGGCACTGCGGCTGCTCCGATTACCCCTGCGACAGGCACTGAGTCTGTTCCGATTACCACTGCGACAGGCACTGCGGCTGCTCCAGCCCCCGCTGCAACAGGCACTGCGGCTGCTCCAGACAACTCTGTTAAAAGCACTGCGGTTGAACCAGGGAACCAACCCGTGTCAGTATCAGTCGCACATATACATAAGAAGAAAACCTGGAAGTGAAAGTGAGCTTGTTTAGAAAGGGAAGATGAAAGAGCAGGGCCATCATAGGGAGAGGAAGAGGAAGAGGAAGAACTCGTAAACGAGATGGAAACCACCTGATCCCTATCCCTGAGTGAGCTGCGAGATATGCGAAAATATTTCAGCCGTCATCCAGGCTAGCACATTGTCACCTAGCTGCTCCAATGCTGGGATAGTGGGGCCAGTAGCCTGGAATTAGAGGGTAACGAAGCCAAGCAGCTGGGATCCCTTTCTAGGGAAGGGGGCATTGACAAAGCAATTGGAAAAGGGGAACCAGCCCTCAGCCTCTGGAGGCGACTCCTGTCAGCTATAAAAGAAAGATATCCCTTCAAGGAAGATGTTGTATATCGCCCCGGGAAATGGACTGTCATGGAGAGAGGTATCCAGTACCTGAGGGAATTAGCTGTGCTGGAAGTGATTTATGGTGACCTGGACGATGTGCGGTCACCCACAGATCCAGACGAGGTCCAGTGCACCCAACCCATGTGGCGGAAGTTGGTACAGAACGCACCACCGTCGTGTGCCAACTCATTGGCAATACTGACCTGGAGAGACGGAGAGGGTCCAACAGTGAATGAAGCTGCTAGTAACCTCCGGGAATACGAAGAAAGTATCTCTTCCTCCCTTGTCTCGGCTGTGGAGAAACTGTTCCGGAAGGTCCAGCGACTCAAAGAAGATATGTCCTACTCCCCACCTATACAGACCAGTGTCTCAGCTATTAGGAGTCAGTGTTCCTCAGCTCAAGAGAGAGGATATAGAGGGTACACACCACGGGGCACCCTATGGTTTTACTTGCGTGACCACGGAGAGGACATGAGGAAGTGGGATGGAAAACCTACCTCGACCCTAGAGGCACGGGTACGTGAGTTGCAATGAAAAACAATCACCAAAGGGGGTTATTCCAGGAAAATTGCTGCTCCGTTTTCCAGTGGACAGTTCCCCAGACAGCATAGAAGTGCTGATCTTACTCCTGATTTTAATGAAGAAACTCCTGACTTGTATATACAAGAAATGGGCAATGAATATTATGACCAGGACTAGAGGGGCCCTGCCTCCAGCCAGGTGGAGGAAAGGGACAACCGGGTTTACTGGACTGCGTGGATTCGATGGCCTGGCACATCACACCCACAGGAGTATAAAGCTCTTGTAGACACCGGTGCACAGTGTACCCTAATGCCATCAAGCTATAAAGGGGCAGAACCCATCTGTATTTCTGGAGTGACAGGGTGATCTCAACAGCTAACTGTATTGGAGGCCAAAGTGAGCCTAAATGGGAATGAGTGGCAAAAGCACCCCATTGTGACTGGCCCAGAGGCTCCGTGCATCCTTGGCATAGACTACCTCAGGAGAGGGTATTTCCAGGACCCAAAAGGGTACTGGTGGGCTTTTGGTGTAGCTGCCTTGGAGATGGAGGAAATTAAACAGCTGTCTACCTTGCCCGGTCTCTCAGAGGACCCTTCTGTTGTGGGGTTGCTGAGGGTTGAAGAACAACAGGTGCCAATTGATACCACAACAGTGCACCAGAGGCAATATCGTACCAACCAAGACTCCCTGATTGCCATCCATAAGCTGATTTGTCGACTGGCGATCCAAGGAGTGATCAGTAAGACTCGTTCACCTTTTAACAGTCCTATATGGCCAGTGAAAAAGTCTAATGGAGAGTGGAGGCTAACAGTAGACTATCGTGGCCTGAATGAAGTCACGCCGCCCCTGAGTGCTGCCATGCCGGACATGCTGGAACTGCAATACGAACTGGAGTCAAAAGCAGCCAAATGGTATGCTACAATCGATATCTCTAATGCATTCTTCTCAATCCCTTTGGAAGCAGAGTGCAGGCCACAGTTTGCTTGCACTTGGTGGGCCGTTCAGTACACCTGGAATCGACTGCCCCAGGGGTGGAAACACAGCCCTACCATTCGCCATGGACTGATTCAGACTGCACTGGAACAGGGCGAAGCTCCAGAACATCTGCAATACATTGATGACATTATCGTGTGGGGCAACACAGCAGAAGAAGTTTTTGAGAAAGGGAAGAAAATAGTCCAGATCCTCCTGAAAGCCGGTTTTGCCATAAACCCAAGTAAGGTCAAGGGACCTGCACAGGAGATCCAGCTTTTAGGAATAAAATGGCAAGATGGACGTCCTCAGATCCCAATGGATGTGATTAACACAATAACAGCCATGTCTCCACCAACTAGCAAAAAGGAAACACAAGCTTTCTTAGGCGTTGTGGGTTTTTGGAGAATGCATATTCCAAATTACAGTCTGATCGTAAGCCCTATCTGTCAAGGGACCCGGAAGAAGAACAATTTCAAATGGGGCCCTGAGCAGCGACAAGCCTTTGAACAAATTAAATGGGAGATAGTTCATGCAGTAGTCCTTGGGCCAGTCTGTGCAGGGCAAGACGTAAAAAATGTGCTCTACACTGCAGCCGGGGAGAATGGCCCTACCTGGAGCCTCTGGCAGAAAGCACCAGGGGAGACTCGAGGACGACCCCTAGGGTTTTGGAGTCGGGGATACAGAGGATCCGAGGCCCACTATACTCCAACTGAGAAAGAGATATTGGCAGCATATGAAGGGGTTCGAGCTGCTTTGGAAGTGGTTGGTACTGAAGCACAGCTCCTCCTGGCACCCTGACTGCCGGTGCTGGGCTGGATGTTCAAAGGGAGGGTCCCCTCTACACATCATGCAACTGATGCTACATGGAGTAAGTGGGTTGCACTGATCACACAACGGGCTCAAACAGGAAACCGCAATCGCCCAGGAATCTTGGAAGTGATCATGGACTGGCCAGAAGGCAAAGATTTCGGAATATCACCAGAGGTGATAGTGATGCGTGCTGAGGTCGCCCCACTGTACAATAAACTACCAGAAAATGAGAAGCAATATGCCCTGTTCACTGATGGGTCCTGTCGTATTGTAGGAAAGCATCGGAGATGGAAAGCTGCTGTATGGAGTCCTATAGGACAAGTGGTAGAAACTGCTGAAGGAGAAGGTGAATCGAGTCAATTTGCAGAAGTAAAAGCCATTCAGCTGGCTTTAGACCTTGCTGAATGAGAAAAGTGGCCAGTGCTCTGTTTCTATAGTGATTCATGGATGGTGGCAAATGCCCTGTGGGGGTGGTTACAGCAATGGAAGCAGAACAATTGGCAGCGCAGAGGTAAACCCATCTGGGCTGCAGCATTGTGGCAAAATATTGCTGCCCCAGTAGAGAACCTGGTTGTTTTCCTAGAGAACCTCTGTCTTGTTGTTTTCCTTCTCATTACAATTAATTATTATTATCACTATTATTTTGTTCCAATTATTAAACTGTTCTTATCTCAACCCACAAGTTTTCTTACTTTTGCTCTTCCGATTCTCTCCCCCATCCCACCGGGGGGGGGGAGTTAGCGAGCGGCTGCGTGGTGCTTAGCTGCTGGTTGGGGCTAAACCCTGACAGTATGCCTTTGGCTTCCCCTTCATCTGACCTTGCTGGAGTTCGTCACAAAACACTAGATTTGTTTGTCTACCACACAGTCTTAGTCTTTGCTCTGGTTTGCTGGTATTGGAAGTAGAATTGTATCAGTGCTGATGCAGATTACAAGTTAAACAATCTTTCCCTGCTAAATGTGGCTTAAATACTATGTGCAGCAAAATATAAAATTATAATAAGACTACTAAAAATCTCATTAATTACAGAAGAAATGATTCTGTTCAAATCAGAGTGGAATTCTGGAACTCTTAAAAGTAAGCAGTTCCTCTTTTATCCAGGTTAAAAGGAAGATAAGTTTTTCAGAGAGTGGGTGCACATTTCTGGTTCCCATAAGAAACCTCATTAAACAAACAAAATTGACACACCCATATTCATTATTCTCCTTTGAAAATATTGAGAATGTTGTCATTATGCTACCAGATAATTTAACGCTTCTTATAACACATTGTTCTGCTTATCTGCAGCCACTCAGCTAGAAGACTCATTAGCTTTTTACATGTTAAATATTTCCCATTTGCTTTTTGTGGTTTATATTTCTACTCTATTTTCTGATTTAATTTTGTATAGAAATTGGTTATACTAAAATCCACTTAGCCACTTTCTCTATTTCAGTTTTTATTCTCTCTCACAAAAGTGTAATTTATTTTTTTGTTTACCCCATGAAAGAGGAAGAATTAATGCTATTCTCAAAAATAAAATGTCCCATCCATCTTCTATTTGTGCAAATCTATGAAAGTAGGTTATATCTGGAAAAGGAAAGAAAAAATACATTCCCTGATACTCTATGGACAAGTAAAACTGAAGAGTTAAATTCTGACACCTTTCTCTCCTTGACGTTTGTCAGTTTTGGTTGGGATTGTGTGGCCATTTCCTGCATGATGGAGATTGTGATGATTTCTATAGCCTTTTCATATCCTTTATAGGTAATTTAGGGAGGCTCATATAGAGGAATAATGAAGAACTTACAGAATAAATGAGGTGCCTTGAATAGAAGGCTGTCTCCTGTGGGAGCACAATGCTCCCTCACTTTTCCTTCAAACTGGTTTGTTTGTTTGGGTTTTTTTAATATAGGGTCATCCAAATAGAACTTGAGTGAGTACTTTGCAGGTCAGTGCAAGATTTCTATATATGGATAGTCAAATGCTTAATTCACAGATTAAATTGAAGTTTAGAGTCTGCTCCTCAGCAATGGAGCCAATTTGCATGAGGAACCAAGCTGTGGTAGTATAATAGTGAAGAAAAAAGTTGAGGCATTTTAAAACTAGTTAATAAGATTGTGGCATATATTGAGCAGATTAGGCTGAAAAGGAACGCAGTACTTACGGATCCTCCTGTGAAACTAGGCAGGCATGCCATGTAGGCAGGCTTAAATATTCTCATTGGGCATAAAGGCAACCACAGAGTAATTTTTTCTTTTTTTCCAGATAGGAAGGTAATCATAGGAGTACTCCAAGTTCATTCCCAGCATAGGCAAACATATGATATTAGCAGTGTAAAGAAGTGCTTTTAGACTTGAGGTCTGATAAAGTCTGTTTATCTGGAAAAGGAAGTTGTAACACAAGACTTATTCTCATACAGGCTTGAAAGTACCAAGGGGATTTCAGTAGGAATTTGGTAAACATCACTGGCTCACATCTCAACAGTTTTATGTGACTTTACCTTTAAATAACTCATAAGCTGTTCTTTATTTGATGTTTTCTCACATTCAGGCTCTTCAGAAATTTCCTTTAAGTTCACACACAAACACATTGGCTGCATCGGACTCATTAAAATTAGTAACTAACTGCTCTGCAATGTCCTTCTAGGGCACTGGCCTAGTAGAAGTCATAGTTCACATGGCACTATCAAGTAACCTTTCTTTAAGTGATACTGATGAGCAAGTTTCTTAACATGAGCTTTTGCAGGGCTTCTTGAAGTACTTTAAAACAGTAGACGTTAATGTTATCTTTTTGGCGTTTAAATGCAAATCTGTCTTAGATTCATGGGTGGGAAAGTAAAACTTTACTGCACTATGCCAGGTTCCATTAACAAAACAATGTCATGAACTACCAGGTGCTTTTTCTAGTCTGTATAAATACTTTGGTGAAGTCTAAGGTGTCAGAACAATGTACTAGTTTTCATTTATTTATTTTTATACAGCAAATTTATAGGGCAAGTCTCGAGATGTCTTTCTCCTGCTGCCCACCCAGAAATGAATGTATTTCCAAGTATATGAATTTCAAGTATGTGGACTTGTGGACTCCCTTTCTGTGAGAGAATAATCTTTATTATTGTTGAGTGATCTCGGATTCTTTGAAAGCTACCTGAACTTTTCAAAGTGAAAATTACTTTTTTTTTTTATATGCAAACTGGTAAAAAGTGAACTTTTGAAAGGGTTAAATCCCTGACAATCCCTGACTAAGACCTTACTGTGACTTGCATTTTTTTAGTTTCACTCGCATCCTTGTTCTCTTTTGTTCTCTTCCCCTGCAAAGATAGTTTTGGTTACCTGCTGAGCAGAGTTGATGGTGGGACATTTCCTGTGTCTTCTTACCTGATAGGACTAAACAGGCCTTGAGCGAGCTCCTTAGGCTTCCTAATTAAATCACTGATAACAGGAACTCAGGATGATTGTGCCAAAGATAAGCACCAAAGAACTAGCTTAAATCGACCCCCTTGTGACATTCCGAGGCCAAAGGACTGATGAGCTAACTCAATGACTATATATGGACAAAGGAAGCCCAAAGTTCAACTAGCGGACAACGTGAGGAAGACTATGGAAGACCACCGGGAGGGTGAAAAGACCCTAACCCTAATTTTACTGCGCATGCTTGGACTATGTAAATGAATTCCGGGAACTCATCACCATAAGATTGCCCTTTTCAGGAAATCTGATGAATATGTATGATTTTTCTGTATATGAACTGATGTGTTGTGCTAACCTGGCGGAGCACTTGTGGCGGAGCGATCCCCAGTGCTGCAATAAAGAATACCTGCTTAATAGTCATCCCGACCATTGAGTCCTGATTTCGGCTTTTCACGGCAACAGGCTACATATACAGTCCTTAGAAAATAAACCGTTGACCAAGTCTGAGACTAAGACTGGACCTAGCCACACCTAGACTCCTCTCTGAGAAGGAGTTTAGAAAGCAAGGGGGTCCTGTCTGAACCTCGTGACTCAACGGGAGGGTTCCCCCTCCAGCCACTCCTCAGACTCCTACGCAACAGTAACTCTTAACGCAACACTCATATATTGCCACTTAGCTCCCTTCCCCGTTACATTGTCACAACAAATTAAAGCCCCCATCCTGCAAGCACTTCAGCATGTGGGTAGTCAGTTAATCACATGCATGAGTGTTTGCAGGATTGCAGCCTGAGAGATTAAAATCTAGAAAAGCAACCACATAAAATGATCCATTTTGAGCAGGAGGAGAAAGGCCCTTGACAGAGGTTCTCTATAGCTTGCTTGGATATAACATCAATGAATATGTTATCTCTTACTTTTTTTCCAAAGCATCTTTCTCTCCTACACCACCCATATCTAAAGACATAACAGCGAAGGCTGAAATGTGAAACTGGCACTCTGCCAGCACTTTAAATCTGTTGATATGGCCATGACACTAAAACCCAGACACAGGACCAGCTGCCTGGCACAGGAGTGTCATAGACTTGTTAATTGATTAAATTCTCAAGCAACATTTGTCAGTTTTGAAGATTAGGAGTTGTGATTATGAGATAGTAGCATAATGAAAAATAAAACAAAGGTAGAAAAACAAAGGGAGATGCTGTTACTCACTGATTGTCATGCACTCAGCAGCTTCAACAGCCCAGTTAGCACCTGCCTCTTTTTATAGGTTTTAACAAGAAGGCTGGGACCGGACCCTTTTTTGTTGCAGCAGTTAGTTTACAAATCAGCTCTACTGGATTAAAAAAAGTGTTGTTTATCCTCCTTTCTTTGAAGGGGAAATGCTAAACAAATGTATCTTTTAAAATATTTCTCTCTCTCTCTCTCTGTATATATATTTAAGTAAATATGCATAACTGAAAGAATAGCATGGTACTTTGTGGCCTGCCATTGCATTGCCTACATGTTGCTAAATATGTTACGTTACGTTGCCAGAGAGAACATAATGTGGCAGGAAAGAAAACTAATTTTTTTCAAGCAATTGCCAAACTACTTTTCATTTTTTCCCCTATATCATGCCTTTTGGAATAAAGCTTCATTTTCAATACCTCTTTTAAACTAATTCAATCTGACATCTTTAAATCCCATCACTTGACACTGATGTGGAGATGGAAATATAACACTTATTATGAACAGTTAATTATCATGACTGATATAAATTCTCCTTCCCCCACTCTCTCTCTCTCCTCTTTCCACAACAAAAGCACAAAACAGAGTAATTCTCTATCTGATGAGGGACTGTGGGGAAATAGAATTCGTATCCTTGTCTAAATTTATGTGCATTAAAACCAACCACAAACGCTTTGTTCAAGCTGTGCAAGTGATGGGGTTTGTGGATCCATAGGAGCGTTGCCAGTTGTGTTTTAGCTTAGAAGCGTTCTTCTATGTTCACGGGCAAAGATAAATTTAACCTCTTTGGATAACCCTTCAGTTACCACCATTTTCAGTTCTAGTGTGGCATATAAGTGAGCTTTGCATAAGGTTACCTCTACTTGCCTGACTTTCACCCTAAGGGGTGAAAACACTAATAATGGATGGGTTTCAGATAATGACTAAGCTCTCAAATGTTCAGGTGGCTGGAAACTTCCTTAAAACACTGTAACTTGTAACTGGATTTAGTTCTTTGGAACAGAATCTGAAGATATTTTTGTGAGTTACATCTGAATCAGAAATATGGCAAGAGCAACATTTTTGCCTCCATCTGGCATTTCATCTTCTAGTTGCAGATGGGGAAAAGAGGAGAACAAAAATATAAAATATGCTTAGCAAGCAAGGATAACCAACAGTCTAAAGCTTCAGCAATTTTTTTTTTACAGTATCAATTTCACATCTTGGTTAAGTGCTATGAATGCAATTGCCACTGCAGGAATTCCACTGTGGTTAGCTTGCATGGGAGTTAATGATTGTAATTTGGATGTAGGACCTGGGATATCTGTTGTAACTTGCTTTTAAAAGAAAAAGCTTTTGAGAAAAATTCCTTTTAGATCCACTGTGGCTCTCAATGCCTCCATGGTGGCACACAAAGACTCTGTAATGAAACCTCAGGGATTTCTCATTGTGTAAATGACTAGACATAATCATTTTATGTGGTCCCTCCTCATAGCACCCACAATTAGAGGGATGTGGCTGAAACATTGTAGACTAGGGTCATTTTTGATTGAAAAGCAGCCTATAAGTTCTCTAGGGAGTCACCAGTGAGAGGCAGGGGGGAGTTATCATGCCTTAATGGTGAGCAGATGGGTACAGTTGCTTAACACTAGATTTTTTTCTCAAACCCTCTTTGTCTAAGCTTTCTGTCCTGTGTCTCCTAAGTCATGGAGTAAAAAGTATACATCTCTATCATTCAGCCATAGAGACATACTGATAGAAGTACCTGAACATGGTAGAAATTGTGCTACAAGCAGAAAATTAGACATAAGCAGACAGATGTATTTTCTGTGTTAATGAGGTCTGAAAAAAGACAGAGAAACAATTCTTGAAAATTGTATAAATAGACCAAATCCAATGGTTTAATTGTGGCAACAGTCTCCCTTTAAATGTTGTGATTATTTTATTTATTATTACACAATAATATAGCAGGATAGTTTCCTAGACAAGTTTTTTTTTCATACCACAAGAATAATTCTAATTAATGTAAATTGGAGCTGCATTTACACATCAAAAGGAAGGCCTGCTCTTAAATGGTCATTGAGATTTATTTTTTCCAGGTACCGCTTTTGCATCAGTAAGCAGTGCTACATTCTCTGGAAGCATCTATAATTTCCTCATTTGGATGACCTAATAATAATTCCAGCCATTGAAAATACAGTTATGCTTTCATTCTTTAGAATATGCTCATGATGCAGGAAGGCCTCTGATGCCTTTCATTATGTGTGGACTGATACTGAAGATAACCACTCTAACAAAAAATTATAATAGTGGCCGCTGCTATAATCCCTGACACTGGTGTAGTCACATATGTGTTATCTATTTAAATGTAAAGTTTTGTGACATAATCACTCTATATTTGCAGCAAAAGTAGCTGCTCCTCCAAGAAATTCTTAAGTGTCAGTAGCATCTCATCTTACTGGAGGTAGAGGTAGAAATCTTTAGTTGTAATGTGAAATATTACTTGGATAGCTCTAGGTACATTTCTTTAAAATCTTGCTGCACTACACACATTTTAATTACAATTAATGAGGTCTGTATGAAAGATTTAGTTTATTTTAAAACCTAGTATGTAAGCCAAAATGTAAATTAAGTAACAAATCCTCCCTGCCTCCCTCCAAACATTCATTCGAGTACCAACTGGAGTCTTAGTCTCTGTAGGCTCAGTTCCACCCTGCAGGTCATACTGCACAAGTATGGAGGCCTTATCTGAAAAGCCATGGATGTGATGGAGTGAAACATATGGCAAACATGTCCTGCAGGAAAGCTGAGGCACAAAGCCTGAAGGGTTGCATAGATTATAGCTTAAGAAATTTTGCTCAGTCTACGTCCAGTAAACCACTGATCCCCAAAGACTCTGCTCTCAGCATTTTATTTTTCCTTACAATGACAGTATGACCAGCCTGGTTGTTATGTTGTCATTTGTTCATGGGTTTTGGCCATGATATCTCTGTTTAATTAGTGATGTGTCATTAGGAAGTGCCTAAGGATACTGAGGTGGAGGATTGTTTTAGAGATGAAAGAAAAATGAAGATGAGATTTTCACTTAGACACACCTCCCCCCAGGATCACCAGAGTGCTCTTCCTGCCTGTATTGTATTGCATGCAGGAACCCTGAAGTGTATGTATTTGCAGTAGAAGTTAGAATAAATAAGAAGATGAAGGAAGTCTGTCCTCTTCCATCCCCTCATAGCAGCCAGGCACTGCAAAAGAAATAGACCCTATCCATCTGGGAAGGCTCGTGTGGTGGGGTCCTTGGTGGATATGGTGCTGGCATAGCCAGCACCTCTTCCTTTCCATGCAGGTTCCAGCACAGGCATGGACAAGAGAAGCACCCAGAAAGGACACTTCATGGCAGATTATTCTGGGGGAATATTATTGGTCAATGCAAGTTATAGCCATTTCTCTGCTATGCTTTCCCAAGCTTGGGAAAACCTTTAACATACCAGTGAACTTGATAGTAGATCTGTCTATTACTAAGATCTGCTACTAGATCTACTTTACTATTAGGTCTAGTAAAATGAGTGGTCTAGCATCTACCTGCATTTAGCAAGTGATGAGGAAACCGAGCTGCAAAGATCAGCCAGATTCTCACAGGCAGAGATGGAGAAGCAGAGCCCAACCCTGTCTCTGTTTCAGCCTTAGTGCATGTGTACACAATGAGATGCTGTTTGCACAGGAAGATGGTCCGCTGTAGGAAATTATTTCAAACCTGAGTGCTAGATGTGACATTCAACATCTAACTTAGACTTCTGTGTGAATCCTGGGCTTCCTTTCTGAATTCAGTGCAGCACTTTAATATATTTGTGGTCTTTCTTTTCTTTCTCTTTTTTTTAAGGTGTTGTTTTTATTTTTGGTTTAAATGTGAAGGTGAGACCTGTGCTGAGGCTGAGACTTCTTGCCAAATGTTACACTGCAGTGAACTTTTATGGCTGAGCTATAAAGCATGAAAATAGAGATTTATAGGAGAAACCTGACAGAGTGTTAATGAAAGCAAAGCTGGAGAGTAGTTACAGATTAGAAATACATCCCTATCGATATGTATTTCTGTAAAGTACCGGAACAGCTTTGCACTGCACGTTCCCTCCCACCTCCAGGAAGAGCCAAGGCTCTGCAATGTGAAAAAGGAATTCTCACTAATTTAAGAAGTGTTCCGACATGTCCTGCGCCTTCTGTTAGGAAATCATACAGTCAAGTGCTTACTAATATTGTTGCGTTAAGAGTTACTGTCGTGTAGGAGTCTGAGGAGTGGCTGAGGCGGGGGGAACCCTCCCGTTGAGTCACGAGGTTCAGACAGGACCCCCTTGCTTTCTAAACTCTTTCTCAGAGAGGAGTCTAGCTGCGGCTAAGTCCAGTCCTAGTCTCAGACTTGGTCAACGGTTATTTTCTAAGGACTGTATATGCAGCCATTCATCAGAGTAAAGGCGACAGCATTAATTTAAATGCGCTGCACCCCCCAGTCTAGTCGTGTTGCATGAACTATCATGGCCACATTAATAAAGAGTGCAGTTTATTAGAGCAACAGACACACAGATTCTTTGGATTACCGGTGATAAATTTACTGTCTGCAAAGCACGTGCAAATACCAAGAGTATGAGTGACACTGCTGGCTACAAACGCATTAAAAGATATAAAGCGACTCTAGAGAGATTTCTAAGTTTCCCGGGGAGGCACTTGGTATAACCAAGTGTTCAACTCTTACCCAAAGGCGTCCCGATGGGGGGGAAGAGAGGCTCAGCCCATCGACTGATCCCAGAGGTCAGAGTGGTACGTGATGGTGTCTTCCCTAACATTCGCTTTCTCTTAAGCCATTTTATACTATTTTTCACCTTTCAGGTGGAGCTTGAGTGACTCTAGTCATACATCTTTGTTTAGGATTGGTGTAAAGTTTTCTCGCTTCGCTTTTAAAGGTATAGGCTAGGAAAAATTCAAAGCGCAAGCTCAGTGAGGGGTGGTCGCACCTTGGAGGCGGGTAGCTTTTGGGATGGAGGTGTGTTTTGGTATTATAATGATGTTATAATGAGCAAAGTTCATCAAAGGACAGCATTTTATCAGAAACATGACAGACTGTTGGCCCAGGATAGCAAATGTGCAGCTTACTGGTCACACACAATACCTTTGAGTTCCCATTTAATTGCAGAGCCTGGCCGTGGCGTCTCCACACCGCTCCACCCTCCGAACAGTACCTTCTTAGAGTCAGTACACCAAGTTCCCCTGGCGTCACTGATGTCTAAGGTTACAGGCCTAGGGAACTTCCATGGAATGGCCTTGCATGTCAGCTGCATTCCACCCGGGAATCTTCTTCAATGCTGTACCTTACCTAAAAGTGTGAATATAAGTTTAATTTCTAAGTCACCTCCAGCTATTATCCCACATAATCCACCCCGTGACTATAGTCACTCAAGCTTCACGATATTTGGAATGCCTCAGGTGTGTCATATACGTTCCCGTGGTGAGGATTATTGAGCACGTATACGTCTTGTGGGGATATTTGATGAGACAAACGCTTCACCATAGTCCAAAGTCTAACATACAGCGCGATGGTTAGAACAAAGCATAACACAGTGAGAACTAGCAGAACAACAACAGCATGAAGCGTCTTATTGAGAATTCCCATTGCGGTTGGTGACCATCCTAGCAAAGGGTCCCACCAATGGTGTCCTCCATCCTGCTTCACTCGTTCTAAGATGCGACGTATCTCTTCCGCGTCATGGTGGACGGTGACTAATGTCTTATGTCCATTATTCCGGACGCGTTCTAGCAGTTGATTCAGGTCATCGTGTTGTAGTAATTTTCTCACCAATGTGAGGTTCATTCCAATGTGAGCAGGTAGTAAGTCTTGATACAGTGTATAGTTAGCTTGCAGCAGATGGTGAGTTGTGACAGGAGCTGAATAGTTAGAAGTCGCAGCCCATAATTTTGGTAAAATTACAAACACAAATATTTACAAGTACAGTTTCAGGGGCTTCATCTGGTTGTATCTCAAAATGACAAACATTTTGTTCCGTGTCAAGACAAATGTCTTGGGCTCTGAGGGTGTTACTCTCGCAAATAAATCCTTGTTCCCATACAACACATGCATTCACATCAATAGTTTGCCATTTGTTCCCATTTTGTTAGGCCCATACTCTGTGTTCTAATGGATAGAGTATAGCTCCATTGTGATTCAACCCCAGCGCAATGATTGGGTATATGGTGTATACCGAAGCATTGCGTATTGTTAAGACAAAAGCTGTGGCTTTGCCATCAGTAGGGTCATAGGTGAAATTAACTGGATACCACCAGGATTGGAATTCTTCCACAATCAACTGGTGGTCTTTCTCATTTACCTCTCCCCACTGAGGCAATATATCTGATAAGAGCCATTGGTTAGCTCCCAGAGCTGAAAGAGAAGATTGGAAAGGGTGTTTCAGGGCACTTAAGTCATTGATTACTGTGGCTAATTTATTAGCAAGTACTTCAGCATCTATGCTGTTTAAGACTCCCAGTCCCGTTCCTAAGACACCAGTCACATCTCTCTTTGATCGTTTTGGAGAGATGAGAGTCCGTTTAGGTAACCATGCTGACCATCCTGCGTAAGAAGTACTCAGGAATGGTGAACAGGTAGGTTTAATTGCAGAGATATTAGTCTGCATTGCTAATTCCACCCGTTTGAGGGAGTATGACAGATTAAACAGCACTTGTTGCTGACCTGTATTTTTAATTATGTAAGGGCCTGTGCTGAAGGTGAAAGGAGTTAGACTAATGGTAGGCCGAGTTGGTACATTTTCAGATATTTGTGGGGGCAGAGGTTCCTTTGGTGCCTCTGTAACCCCAAAGACAGTACACAATCTGAATTTGGTTCGGTCATTTTGTAACATTCAGCCTTGTAATTTTTTTGGTCTGGAAGAGTCAGTATAGACTGTTTTAATTTCAGTCGGCCCATGGTAAGTGGACGCACTCGTTACTCGGCAGCTGATCTGTATCGTCCGCCCTGGAATGGCTTGAAGTCTAGCCATCTGAAGAGAGTCATTCCAACTCCATTCATCTCTTGAGTATACTTCGGTTCCATGCATAACTAGAGTGGAGAGACTTAATTGCAGAGATATTAGTACCATGGTGAAAATGGGTACATTCCTAACTCCATATCTATTCTGAACCGGAATGACAGCCCTATACAGTGTTGCTTTGACAGCCCTGGCCCTGTATAGTGTTGTTGCCATACGCATGTCACAATAGTGGGCCCCACCAGAGTAAAGTTATACCAGCAATCCCACTCGTCAGTGACACAAGACTTTGATGCTATTGGATTTCTGGAAATGCTGGATATTGTCATGGATGTGACCTTTTCATGGGTTGATCCATTGATCATTCTACACCCTACCCGGATTTCTTCTCCTGCTTTCCCCTTCAGGAGTGGAAGCCATCCATTATCCCAGCTCCACTCGTGTCTTGAGAACACATGGGAATCATGCATAGCTACAGTAGCTAAGTTTAAATTTTCTACACATCAAAGGAGTTGTCTGCAAAATGCTGCCAAATTTAAAGTATCCAATACAACTCCCCTTGCCGCATTTTGCAGACATCTATTTCAATCGGAGTTGTCTTCTTTCAGGGTTCCTGTGAACACAAAAAGGAAACAAACGTGCTCAGTTGTATTTAACCGGCAGAGTTAAAAAGAGGGTGAGATCCACTGGGGTGTACTTTTCCTGCCAAGGCAGCCATCCAGGGATGGGCAGCTCCCTGTATCAACGTCACTATTTCTGTCATGTTTGGAACTGCGGCAGCCAGGGGTGCAGTATTAGGGGTGCACTATTATCCCACAAATATACACAGTGACTAACCTTCCATTGAGCTCACTGTGACATAAGCTTTGTGTCAAAGCTTTCACTGTACAAGCATGACCTATCATTGTCATGAATTCCTGCTGTGAACTTTTCCCTATCACTAACTTTACTTAATTATTTCTGACCATATTTAAATAAGGCAGTTTCCCTTTCTGATATGAATGTTCCTTTTCAGAGCCTAATTATTCCAATACTTAGCATGCACTGACTGACCTATATAGAGCTGAGTGTCTACCAAATGGATAATGCTTAAATAAAGAACCAAGGGAGTTGCAAAAGAGGTCCTGTTGCCCTGAGACTGTCCTCTCTTAGCAAATGCACTCATATTCCAAAATGTTCCTTGGGCTAGAAAGCTGTAGTGGCTAATACGGTGTCAGATGTTCATTGAAGCATTGCAGCTTCAAAGTTTTGCTGTCTCATTTCTTCTTGGTAGTTGTGTAACCAAAGTAGTTAATTGATAACTTTTGTAATCAAGGTGGGGAGGGAATAACATAGAATAGAGCATAATAAATCATGGTTATGAACAATGCTGCGATGTTCCCAGTACAGCCCCAGCCCATCTTGACAATAGGTCGAGGACTAGCTGACCCATTAGAACAGTTGGTTTGTACTAGAATAGGAATAGGGGTAGCCAAGCATCAATCATATTGTTAGAAACCATGGACCATGGAGAAGGAAATGGGTTACATCAGCAAGGTGGGATTGCGCATGTCCAGAAAAAGGGGTCAACAAGAGGACACACCTGTACGACCACCAGAGACCACCGGAGACCCCCGTAGAAGCCCCTTGGAGCTCAAGGACGCATGCGTAATGACCACGCAAATATGATAATTAGTTCTGGGAAATAGAATGAATATGCATGGTCATTCCGGGAAATTTAATGTATATGTATGTGACTGAAGAATATAAGTTTTGGTTGATGCGAACTGTGGTATGCACGCTAGGAGGAGCGATCCCCCGTGCATCCAGCGCCGTAATAAAGAATGCCTGCTTCTTAATACTACATTGGTGTTAAGGAGTTTGATTCCTGATTTTGGTGACAGTTTTGGCGACCCAGATGGGACCCTGCTTCTGAATTTCGATGGATCCGAGGGATCGCAGGACCTCCAGCCGGCACCGAGGGATTCTCGGGGAGAACCTCCGATCCCCGGACCGAAGAATTCTGAGCAAGATCCCCTAGAACAAGGTAATAAGGCATTCTTTTAACGGGTAACAGAACTTTAGGTAGGACGTGGGTTAGAATCCCACTTTGGGCAGTATGTGGGGTTAGAGTCCCACTTTAGGTAGGATGTGGGTTAGAGTCCCACCAAAGGTAGGACGTGGGTTAGAGTCCCACCAAAGCCTGCTCGTAAGGCGCGGCGAAAGCTACGCAGGGTTGGGCTAAGAGGTACCTCGGTTGGTAAGTCTCTGCTAGGCGAAAGCCTGTGGAGGGGGGCCCAAGGGGGAGTCTTCGACGGGGGGTTGAAGTCTCCAAGGTTGGGATTTCTGGCAGGGGGCTGGAATCCCAGAGGGAGCTCCAACAAGGGTTGGGGTCCCTCTGACTAGTGCTTGTGATAGTGCACAATCACAAGCACTAGTCTTTTGGAAAATGGGTACATTTCCGAGTAAGAAACCCATCCCACAAAGAACACCTTTGGGATGTATTTTAAAACACTGGAAAGATCTGGGGAGTTAACCTTTGACTCAGAAACAATTAATTGAATATTGCAATCATTGGTGGCCAATGTATACTTTGGAAGGAGGGGAGAAGTGGCCGGAAAAGGGAACATTACGATATAATACCATCTTGCAATTAATGTTATTTTGTAAAAGGGAAGATAAATGGGATGAGATGGCATATGTGGATTTGTTTTTTTACACTGCGAAATCATCTGGAGTGGCAGAACCAGTGTGAGATACATCCACAAAATTCAATGATAATGGCTTTGAAGGGGGAAAAATCTGATGGGGATTCGAGAAAGTGCTGCCCTACTTGCAGTATTAGTAGATGTTTAAAACATGGATCCGAGGAAGATGATATTGATTTATTGGTTGCACCCCACCGGAGATGGGGAAATTATCGAGGGGATCACATCTTGGAGGCTGATAATGCTTCTGCTCCTCCTATGGAAGGGGAAGCAGAGGGATTTAGCCCGATTTCAGGAAGGACACGAGGAAGGAGAGGAGAGGCTGGACCAGCTTTTCTCCAAGCCCCTCTTCGAGAGGCAGTGGGGAATGATGGTCCAGTAGTGGTAAAAGTCCCTTTCTCGATAACTGATTTAAGATCATGGAAAGAAACTGCAGGCACCTATCGGGAGGATCCCGAAAGGGTAGCCAAGGTGATTGAAACAATAATTAGAACACAAGATCCTGATTGGAATGATTTACAAGTAATATTGGATACTTTACTTGATGATACTGAAAAGAAAATGGTATTACATACTGCTAGAAAACAGGTGGAGGGAGCGCATGCTAATGGGGATTTACAGGGAACGGTGGACCAGAATTTTCCATCCGCAAATCCTGAGTGGGACCCTAATCAACCGGGACCCAGAGGAATGCTAACTAGATATCAGAAGTGGATTTTATTTGGAGTTAGACATGATATGCCAAAAGCGATAAATTGGTCAAAAATTTATGAAGTAAGACAAGACTTGAATGAGTCCCCTTCAGCCTTTATGGAGAGACTGAAGGTGACTGCTAGAAAATATACTAATTTGGACCCAGACAAACCAGAAGAAGCGATACAATCGGCTTCCATATTCATGGGTCAATCGGCCCCAGACATTAGAAAGAAACTTCAGAAATTGGAGGGACCTGAATCTAGAGATTTGGGCAAAATGCTTGAAATAGCTTGGACTGTATATAATAACAGAGAAAAAGAAAAAGAAATGAGGCAAGCACGAAGGGATGGAAAATTACTGGCGGTTTTGACTGAAAATAATAGGAGAGGTAGAGGAAGAGGATGAGGGATGAATATTGGTGAAAGGGGATTTGAAAGGAGGGTAACTCCCAGGTCGGCGGAAGACCAATGCGCTATCTGTAAGGGGCGTGGGCATTGGAAAAGGGAATGTCCCAAATTGAGAGAATTAGATCCTTCGCTACAGGCAGTTAAGTTGATGACCTTATACGATGAATCATGAAGGAGACCGGGGGAATCAACCCTAGCTGAAGGCTTACACTGAGGCTAGGGAATGAAGAAATAGAATTTCTTGTAGATACAGGGGCTACTTATTCGGTATTAAATACATGTAAAGGGAGACTTAGTCAGGAATCAGTAGATGATGTTGGTGCGACAGGGCAAAAGGAAAACCGACCCTTTTTAAAAGCGTTAAAATTTAAATTGGGAAAACAGTGGGTAACTCATCAGTTTTTGTACATGCCAGAATGCCCGTTACTTTTGCTAGGATGAGATTTATTAAGTAAATTAGAGGCAGAAATAACTTTTAAAGATGGGGAGATCAAATTACTAGTACCAGAATCAAAAGCCATGAAGGCAAGAATGTTTATGTTACAGGATTCCCCTAATGAAGAATGGATTCCAGAAGAAGTAGAGAGTGCTGTAACCCCTTTGGTATGGGCAAGTGGAGTTCCAGGGCAATCTAAATTGGCAGAGCTGGTAAAAGTGACTTTAAAACCTGGAGCCAAGCCGGTAAGACAAAAACAATACCCTATTAAGTGGGAGGCTCAAAAGGGGTTGGAGGGATTAATTATAAAATTTTTAGAATATGGGCTTTTAGTAGAATGTGAATCAGAATGTAATACCCTGATATTGCCATTGAAAAAGCAGAATGGCAAGGAATATGGGTTAGTTCAAGATTTAAGAGCCATGAATCAGATTGTTCAAGACATTCACCCAGTAGTAGCTAACCCATATACCTTGCTGACATCCTTAAAAGAAAAACATAAGTGGTTTACTGTACTTGATCTCAAGGATGCTTTCTTCTGCATGCCTCTAGACAAAGATAGCCAGGCATATTTGCCTTTGAATGGGAAAGCCCCACCACTGGATGCAAGACACAACTCACCTGGACGGTGCTACCTCAAGGGTTCAAAAATAGTCCTACAATATTTGGTAATCAGTTGGCAAAGGAATTGGAAGTGTGGAAAAAAGAAAATTCAGAAGGAATAATATTGCAGTATGTAGATGACACCCTGATAGCAGCAGAGACTCGAGAGGACTGTTTACAAGTAACCATCAGCTTGTTGAATTTTTTTGGGACAAGCAGGATACCGAGTATCAAAAAGCAAGGCCCAGATTGGGAAAGAGACTGTGATATATTTAGGCTTTGAAATTTCGCAAGGACAAAGAAGATTGTGAGCAGGCAGAAAGGAAGCAATTTGTCAAGTTCCAGAACCCAGAATAATACAGGAATTGCGGACATTTTTGGGTATGGTCGGGTGGTGTCGATTGTGGATCCTCAATTATGCAGCTTTGAAAGGATCCCAGGAGAATCACCTGTTGTAGACACCTGAGTGTCAGACAGCTTTTAAAAATCTGAAGACGGCTTTGATGTCCGCACCTGCGTTAGGACTCCCAGATTTAGCAAAGCCTTTTGAATTGTTTGTACATGAGCGATAACATCTTGCTTTGGGTGTGTTGACTCAAAAATTAGGAACTTGGAAACGGGCCATTGGGTATTTTTCTAAGCAATTGGATAATGTCAGCAAGGGATGGCCTGGATGTTTGCGAGCTGTGGCAGCAACTGTACTCTTAATCCAAGAAGCAAGGAAATTAACCATGAGGCAGAAAGTTACGGTTTATGTCCCACATATGGTCATTTCTGTCTTGGAGCAAAAAGGGAGGCATTGGCTGTCCCCAAGCCGCATGCTCAAATACCAGGTCACTCCCTTGGAACAGGATGATGTGGAGCTTAAAACTACAACAGCAGGGAACCCAGCAATGTTTTTGAGCTCGGAAATGGGTGAGTCTTTACACCATGATTGTTTGCAAGCTATTGAACAGGTATATTCTAGCAGACAGGACCTGAAGGATGACCCGTTGCCTAATCCTGATTTGGAGCTGTTTACGGATGGAAGCAGCTTTGTCCGAGATGGAAAACGGATGGCGGGGTATGCAGTGGTCACCACCACCCAAGGGATGAAAGCTGAAGCTCTCCCTGTGAATACATCAACATAGAAAGCAGATTCACACACATGGAGCTATCTGGAAGGAAAGAGGACTGTTGTCAGCTCAAGGATCACCCATTAAATATAAGGAAGAAATTCTCCAACTCCTCCAGGACATCCAGCAGCCCAAGGAAGTAGCGGTAATGCATTGTAAAGCACATCAATTTGGACAAACCGTGGTAAATGTGGGCAACCGATTGGCTGATAAAACTGCTAGAGAGGCAGTGGAGCAAAGCATCCTTGCCCTGGTACCAGTAAAACAGGTAAAGCTTCCAACCCCAAAACCAAACTATGGTAAGTTGGATAGATTATTGGCAGAACAGTTGAGAGCAGTAGAAAATGAGGTGGGTAACACCCACCCGACAAGTCATAGTTACCCCACAAATAATGATAAAAATAGCAAAGGAAAAACAGAGAGAAACACATGGGGGAATTGAAGCGATGATTGTGGATTTACAGAAATCAAGATTGCTGTGTGCACATCCCAAATGTTACAGCTGCTTTGAATGAACAAATAGATGATATGAAGAGGGTGGCACAGCAGACTCAAGGTTTAAGGAGTGAAATGCAAACAAATTGGTTAGGCCAAATTTTGGGACATTTTGGATTTTCTCTTAAAGGATGGATAACTGAGTTGTTACAGACACTAATCATTTTGATTATAGTTGTTTTGGTTATTTGTTTGGTTTATCAATGTTTAAAGAAAATGTTGACACAGACAATGTCTAGGAATTCTGTAGCAATTTTTAAATCAGTGATGAAGCATCGTACACCAATGCCGGGAGAGAAGCCACCGGCTTATGTTGAGATATGAAAGATTAAGAGTGGAAGTATTGAAAAGATGATTATTTCAAAACTTCCAAAGGGGGGAAATGTAACCAGGTGTAACCAAAATGATTAGTTTGTTATTTTGTAACTAAGCAACATAGAGATAGGAGAGGGGTAGACAATACTTTAATGTTGTGTTTGTACATCTATGGCTATGGATATGCTACTATGCTCAAAGACAATAGGACGAGGAGTAGTACGGTCATGCTGCTACGTTCCCAGTACAGCCCCAGCCCATCTTGACAAAGAGTCAAGGGTGGTTAGAATAATTGGTTTGTGTTAAGGGTGCCAAATCATTGTTAAGGACCATGCACCATGAAGAAGGGGAGCAAGTTACATAAGCAAGGTGGGATTGCGCATGTCCAGAAGAAGGGGTCAACTAAAGGACACACCTGTACGACCACCAAGGACCACCAGAGACCCCCACGGAAGCCCCTCGGAGCTCAAGGACACATGCGTAATGACCATGTGAGGATGATAATTGGTTCTGGGAAATAGAATGAATATGCATGATCATTCTGGGAAATTTGATGCATATGTATGTAACTGGACAATATAAGTTTCGGCTGATGCAACCTGCGGTATGCACGCTAGGTGGAACGATCCCCCGTGCATCCGGTGCCGTAATAAAGAATGCCTGCTTCTTAATACTACATTGGTGTTAAGGAGTTTGATTCCCGATTTTGGTGACAATGGTAGCAAAGAAATCTGGTGGAAGTAAACACTCTCCTCTTTGGAACAGCTGGCACAAGACGGCATTGCCAATGTCATCATCTTCACACAGTACCTTTGTAAGGGCCAATTTTAAATAAGCCCTAACACTTTTGAAGCACTATTCCACTTGCACAACAAGTAACTTGCTTTCCATTTTGCACACTGCTCTGCTAGAGTTCACAAAAGTTATTGCAGTGTAATGCACTAGATGCTGAAGGAGAGAGATCCTTGATAAAGCTGGGAAAATAATTCAGGAATTTCCTATGGAGATTTTCAAATACATTCTTACAAGACAATTCACAAGGAAATATTTTGGGGCTTTTTGTTTTTTTCAGAAGCTGAAATATCTCTGAATTAAAAAAAAAAATTGGGTTGCCAAAGTATCCAGAGCATCCCTTAATATCATGAGGTAGTCTCTGATGAAAAAAATATGAGTTCACCCTTTCCTGTCTTAAATAATTCTTTCTCAAATGCAAGAGTGTGAGGAATCAGAGGGAGCATGCACAGGAGGCAGGGAAAACAGGAGATGAAGTGATGATAGGTAGATAACAAAACAGCTCCTACCCTCAGATGGGCAATGATATGTCACATTCAGGTCCAGCGATCACATTTCCAGTTTTTGCTAATACTAGGGGAAAAAAAAAAAGGAGAACATGCTTTGTTGTGGGAGGCCTATGACTTTTCTCCATGTAGCAAAAAATTCAAGCTAAGCAATAATATGATATACATATTCGAGAATAAGGCTGTCCGTGCGTGAGAGTTATGCATGAGGAAGCCATCCTTGAAGACCTCTGCATGTAGATAGACCTTTGAAGAGCTTGTCACCTTGAATCGTGTATAACAAGTATGCATTTTAGAATATTTTAGTATATGAGTATGCATTTTAGAATATTTTAGAATAAAATAGAAATAGTAATAGAAATAGTATAAGAGTTATTAGTAGTTAAGAAGGGATCACAGTTAGAATAGAAGTTAGTATACTAGAGTGTGAGAATCATAGACAGTTAGAAATAGAAACTAGCATTCAAGACTGTGAGAATTGTAGAATCTTCAAGGTAATAGATAATGCCTAAGTTAGATAAGAGGGTACGGGCACTGCATATTTTACTAACAAGCCTATGTTTGTCCTAAAAGAATGTGAAGCTGTAACCCTTCAAAGACCAATAACGGGAACATCCTCTTACCGGGAGAGCCGTAAAGATAAAAGGACACCACAACAACCATGAAAACATCAGGAATAACAGTAACTAGGGGAAAGGTAAAGGCGGCAGGGGGCGATCGCGACCACCGACCCAATTGGGGGACGAAAGGACTACCCCCCCACTCCTTGTGAGCATGCGCAGTGAATTAAAATCATACTGTGACTTTAATTCGAAGCGGAGAAAATACAGACCAATGGAAGAAGAGGATGATTAATTAGTCTAATGATTATGTATTAGATAGGTGTGGTGTGTTAACTTTTATGTATAAATACTGAAAAAGAATTGCAATAGGGGTGCTCGATTTGTGGAAATTTTCCACCTTGCACCCTGCGCAGAATAAAGCAATGTCTCCTCTCTAAACATACTCTGTGTGTTTCAGGAGTTATTTTACAGCGAGGCAACAAGCTCAGTTCATTTCCTTCTCCACACAGTGTCCTCAGCTGACTTTTCACAATATATGCCTTTATGAAGGAATAATTGTGGCTGCAAAAGGACCTTTTTATTTTATTTTATTTTATTTTATTTTATTTTTTAATTTTATTTTATTTTATTTTATTTTATTTTATTTTATTTTATTAATTCTACGTGGTGCAACCAGCACCAGTGAACAGAAGCTAAAGACAGGAAAAATTAAATAAGAAATACAGCACAAGTTTATAGCAAGGGTGACTGTCCCTTCATATAGATTAATCAAAAAGAGGAAATAGACAAGTTGCAGCAAGGTAAATTCTGATTAGACATATGGAAAAATTTCTCCCTAGGGAGGATGGTCAAACACTAGAGCAGGCTGCCCTGAAAGTTTGTGGGATCTTCATTCTTGGTGATTTTTTAAAACTCAAGGCCTCTGTCACCTGATCTAACTTTGAAGTTGCCCCTGCTTTGAGCAGCAGGTTGGACCAGATGACCTCTAAAGGTCCATTCCAACCTAAGCTATTCCAAAATGCTGTGATGGTCTCACTACCTTTCATATCTTCATATCAGAAGTGTATGCAGTTCTAGAAGCGTTACATTAACCAAATGAAAGTAACACTTGAACGTAAACTATGGCATGTGAAATAAATACAGTACATGTGACAGGAGGACAGACCAGGTGATTCAGAGTTCCCTTTTGGTCATTAGGAATATATATAAATATGGATATACATACAAACTTACTGACTTAACCAACAAAATAGAATGCAAATCCCCATCACTTTATTTTTCCCTCCAACCTGAACATCAACATCACAGAAATATGTTTGCTGTGATTTGCATGACACACTACAGCATTTATGGCATCCCTTCCAGTGCCAGCATAGCTGAAGATATTGTAGTACAATATTGTATTTCATAGCTACAGTCAGACCCAATTGGCCTTCCTATATACTTCAAATAAAAGAATGAACCAGACATGAAGCAGTTAGGGACAACTTTTGGTATCTGGATTTTTGAAACATCAGTTTCCATAGTGACAGATACTCTTTTTTTTAACATGGTTGCACATATTAGACTTCAAGAATCTGAAAACAAAGAAAAATACAGTAATGGGAAAGGAAAGGCATAAAGATTTTTTGTAATATATATTAAGAATGTGAATCTAGTTTGGAAAAGGAATGGTTTTTAAAAAATAAAATAAACTTCTTGCTCAGTGGAGCCATTCCTGGAGAGATTCCAGTTTAAGAGAAAAGAAGAATATAGGTAGAGACAGAAAACCTTTTAAATTCCTGGATTAAGAACTGCCCCCTTGGAAGTTTAGAAGTGCGCTATTCCCCCCCTGCACCAAACTTTTATGAAATTCCTAAAGGCACATTAAACTGCTTTTCCATCTCTCATGTCCCAGAGTTATTTTTAACAGTGTGAAAGCACTAGGATTCCTCACCCTCTTACCAAAGAATAGGAGGTAACTTGAAAGCAAGACAGATTTCAGCATTGCAATGAAGGCCTGGATGCAATCTATTTATGCAGATCCTGCTAATTCTCTCTACTACATCTTGTGTGCCACCCTCTGAAGCAGGTAATAAAACTGTGTACCAACATATCCAGAAATACAGTCCTGTGTTGGATTGCATGAGCAATAGCTAACTGGAAGACCTTACACTTTTTAAAAGCTAAAGGAGCACAGTAAAAGAAGTTCGGCTCTGAGCCAAAACATTGCAAATTTTGAGAGACTTTACAGCAAGATAAAAGCTTCCAAAACAGTTTGAGAAAATTTCAAAGATTTTGTATTTGTTTCAGTGTTACTTAATAAATGACAATTTTTACACAAATCCAGCATTCATGAAACTCTAGCTTTGTTCCCTCTCTGGCTGCAGGCCCTACTCCACACCAAATAGCACAGCAGAAGGGAGGAGATGCTGTGTCCTCTCCAAGCTGGGGGCATGCAGTATACTGCTGGTGTTCCCTTCAGCTCTACACTTCCCAGAGCCTTTGCCAGGGACATTGCCGAGTCACACCGTCCTGGTCCAGGGCCATGGCCCCCTGCCACTTCTCCTCCATTGAGACACTGACTGTTGACACAAGGTTGGTGTGGTCTGGTTACTGTCTTCACTCAATTTAATGCATTTTAACATAAAATCCTGACAGATTGCCCTCAATGATAGCAAAGGAAGCTTCACCTGCAGCATCTGGCTTCCAGGCTCTGAGAAAGAGGAAACAGACTGTGTTAAAACAGGATAAGGATAACCAATTGTAAACCAGCAAATATGTTTTTGTTGTCTTTAGGAGATGCAGAAGTAAATCATATTGTCTACTACTATTATCACTGTGAATTTGCTGAAAGGAAAGAATGTTCCACTCTGGCACACAAAAGAGCCTCCTGCCTGCTAACTTTGACATTTTGCTGTTCCTCGCTAAGTGTTCTGCTTGTGCAACCCCACCAAGTTTCCCCTATATCACTCTTGCAGCCTGTTTCCTGGTGAATTTGGCCTCTGCAGGAACTTGGCAAACCTCTTCTCCATGTGGATGCTTATGTATCATAACAAATTGTCCCTCCCATCCATCCGCCCACCCACCCATTTAATAAACATGCAGAAGTGACCTAGGATTTCCTCCACAGGGAATGGATAGTAAATAAGTTGAATCTGGCAGCAATCTCTACATTTCAGTGACCTACACACTTTCCCCTACAATCACAATGTGATAATCCTCTCACACACACTGCTGGTTGTCCAGCATAACAATAGCTCACAAATATCATCTTCCCCAGTCACTATACCTTGACCACATGGATCTTGATCATATGGATACAATTGCTACTCATCACACCAATGCTAGGGGGTCCCAAATAACTGATACATTCTCTCTTTCCCTCCAGTCTCTAAAAAGCATCCCAGTTTATAGACTGGGATGGGCAGACACAGACAAATTGCCCTTCCCTCATCTCTCCCCCAGGCTCCAGAGTTCATATCTAAAGCATAATGCCTTGATTTCAGTGGATATTTAGCTTAAGAAGTTGGTGAACATTCATCCTTATGCAGAAAAGAGGTTGCCTAACATGGGATTCATCTGACTATCTTAAGTTGTCCACATCTGAGTTAGTTATTCTACTAACAGGTATTTATAATCAGTGGAGAAAGCAGGAAATCCTAGCACATTGGCGATCTCATCCCAAATTAGAGACAAGGAGTATTATATTCTTAAAGTACAAACTTCTCTCCATTGGCTATAAAAAGTCTGGATAACTTGCCCTGATATAGATGTCTACAGTGCAGATAGGTAAGACTCCAGTGTCTCATGCACTTCAGAGAAATGGCTAAACAAATACTAAACAAATGGCTAAACAAAGTGCCAGGATACACCAGTTCAGTGCACATGACTCTTGATTCCACTCTTAAAGCTAATGGTAGCCACTGGAATGGTGCAGGGAAGACTGGCTGGTCTCCCTCATCAAACAAAGCCTTTGAGGAAGATGATTCAGTCACTGAGAAGTTGATCAAAACCCATATGGATTAATGCAATAGTGGCCTGTATTAGACAGACCTTTCAGATCTGTTGCCACTATGAAGAAGGGTCACAAACAGGCCGTTGTTTGGGCTGTATTCCAAAGACTGCAATTTCAGCATAGCTCTGCATGTTGGAAGTCGTATTCATGCAACTGTGACATCTGAAGTTTTGCAAAAACTGCTTCTTTGTTTTCTGCATTTTATGTAATTATAAATCTATCTTTGTTGCTCATATGTCTAAATTTGGTACGGCAGAAAGTTACTTTATAATCTGAAACTGTACTTGTTACTTTATAATCTGTACTTGAAACATGTAAATGAAGATAAAGAATCAAGATCCAGATATTAAAATCTTAACTGACTACTATCCAAAGTGGTTCTGAATGGTGAATGTATCACACCCCTCCTAGAAACAGTCTTGTGGCTCAAAGAAGGAAACTATGGAAAATGGGTCCCATGTGTATGGGTCCATATAGTTCTATAACTAGTCTTTTTCAGACTTGAAGATAAAGCTATGCTATTTAATCATACAGAAACAGACTGCTTAATAAAATGTTCTACACAGAAAACAAAGGATGCAAAGAAAAAAACAGGTGGGAGATTCATTAATCTATAAACAAATGATCTATAATTTGTATAGAGCAATCATGGTATTGAATACATTCTGCGCTAAAATATTTAGTTCCCTGGGCTAGAATAGGGAGCAGCAGGATGTGTGAGGAAAGGGAAGTTCCAGCGTAAAGGGTGAGTGAAGGCAGAAGACTCAGAAGAGTGAGAGGCACAGCGGGAAAGGGAAAAACAAGAATTAGGGATGGAAAAGGTCAAAAATATAGAAAAAATTATTCAACAGCTAAGCTAAAACAGTCCCGTCACCAATGAAGAGGAACTGTTAGGACAACAAATGAATATATTAACCCTGGTAAAATAATTTCCTGTCAATGACTGTTCAAGCTCAAATGACAAATTGTTCAAATATACATAGTTTCAGGCACATTTCAAGCCAGAGAGAAAGAGTATACAGAATACTCTTAGTGTATTGAGCACTACCGCCCTGCAATGGTCCATCTATCCCATCTATCCCATCTTCTCTAACAGACAAGCAATGTGGGGTGATTATGCACTCCTCTGCAGTAGTACACCTGGGGTTTATGACTATTGAGAAGAACGTCAGTGCCACAAAGAATAGAGCTTCTTTATTTCGCTACAACTTTGGCCATCTTTTCTTTGTGATAGCCTCAAAGCATATTCTACTACTACAGAAATGTCTTGGTTTCAGCTGAGATAGAGTTTATTTTCTTTATAGTGGCTGGTATGGGGCTATGTTTTGGATTTGTGCTGAAAACAGTGTTGATAATATAGAGATGTTTTAGTTGTTGCTGCGCTAGTCAAGGACTTTTCAGCTTCCCATGCTCTGCCAGGTGCCCAAGAAGCTGGGAGGGGGCACAGCCAGGATAGTTGATCCAAACTGACCAAAGGGCTATTCCATACCATATGATGTCATGCTCAGTATATTAAGCTGGGGAAGAAGGAAGGGGGGACATTTGGAGTGACAGCATTTGTCTTCCCAAGTAACCATTACGCGTGATGGAGCCCTGCTTTCCTGGAGATGGCTGAACACCTGCCTGCCGATGGGAAGTAGTGAATGAATTCCTTGTTTTGCTTTGCTTGTGTGCGCAGCTTTTGCTTTCCCTATTAAAATGTTTTTATCTCAACCCATGAGTTTTCTCATTTTTACTCTTCTGATTCTCTCCCCCATCCCACTGGGGGGGAGTGAGCAAGCAGCTGTGTGGTGCTTAGTTGCTGGCTAGGGTTAAACCATGACAAGAAATAAAAATGCTTGTCGCTCCAGAAGCAGCAGGAGATCAAGGTGAAAGGGTGAAGGAGCATATATGCACTACGCTGCCATAATCCATGCTCAGAGTCCTCCAGGACTGACAGGGGCCCTCTCCGGCCCACCCACCTCTGTTACCTGTTTTATAAAATAGCTCCCAAAACACATGAAGTATGTTTAGAGAGGAGACAACGTTTTATTCTGTGCAGGGTGCAAGGTGGAATATTTCCACAAATCAAGCACACTGTTGTGGTTTAGCCCCAGTCCACAATTCAGTACCACACAGCCGCTCGCTCACCCTCCCCCCTGGTGGGATGGGGGAGAGAATCAGAAGAGCAAAAGTAAGAAAACTTGTGGATTGAGATAAGAACAGTTTAATAATTGGAACAATAACAACAAAATAATAATAAAAAAAAGTAATGAGAAGGAAAACAACAAAAGAGAGAGAGAAGAACAAAACCCAAGGGAAAAAAAAGTGATACAACCTCTCACCACCGATAACCAGCCAGACCCTGAGCAGTGACTGCTACCCCCCGGCCAACTCCCCCCAGTTTATATACTGAGCATGACGTCATACGAGCATGACGAATAGCCCTTTGGTCAGTTTGGATCAACTGCCCTGGCTGTGCCCCCTCCCAGCTTCTTGTGCACCTGGCAGAGCATGGGAAGCTGAAAAGTCCTTAATCAGTGTAAACACCGCTTAGCAACAGCCAAAACATCACCGTATTATCAATATTATTCTCATACTAAAATCCAAAACACAGCACTATACCAGCTACTAGGAAGAAAATTAACTCTATCCCAGCCGAAACGAGGACACTATCCAACCCTTATTCTATACCATCTATGTCATGCCCAGGTTCTACCCTTTCTAATACATTCCAAATAATCACCACCACTTTCCCTGTCTTTTGATATATACACACAGATGTCATTCCCTTGGTCTATGGGCCATCCCTCTAAAATGTCCGTTGAGTTCATTTAGTCCATGACTTTGGGCTCCATCTCTCATAACAGTCCTTAAGGGCAGGAGAGATGGTGTGTGGTGTTGGATTGTTGCATGCTGAAGCCAGTTCTGGTTCCATCACTGCTGCACTTTGCTTGGTTTCATCCAAGTTCATTCTTCATAAATCTGGGTGATTCTTACTGAAATACCATTCATATGGTGTATAGTAACCATAGAAGTGATGACATACAGTATTATATAGCAATTAACATCGTACCATTTAGTTCATTGTCTATTTTTACCCAAATTAAAATCCCCTTGAGGTACACAGCGGACTTCCCCATCCTTTCGCATTACCCACCAAGTACAACCAGGTCCTTGAGCAAAAGCAATCACACAAATGGGCTTGACTTTGCCTGAGGCAGGAGTAGCCCAGACTGTCTTTCCCCAGCATGTTTTTTATGTGCACTACAGGGACTTTATCCCCTTCTACAGTAAATAAAACTTTTGATTGGGCAGGGCCAGCTCGATTGGCAGAGCCCCTAGTGCTGACTAACCAGGTGGCCTTTGCTAAATGTGTATCCCAATGTTTGAATGTCCCACCACCCATTGCTCTCAGTGTAGTCTTTAACAGCCCATTGTATTGTTCCATTTTCCTGGAGGCTGGTGCATGATAGGGGATGTGATATACCCACTCAATGCCATGCTCTTTGGCCCAGGTGTCTATCAGGTTGTCTCGGAAATGAGTCCCGTTGTCTGACTCAATTCTTTCTGGGGTGCCATGTCACCATAGGACTTGCTTTTCAAGGCCCAGGATAGTGTTCCGGGAGGTGGCATGGGGCACAGGGTATGTTTCCAGCCATCCGGTGGTTGCTTCCACCATTGGAAGCACATAGTGCTTGCCGTGACGGGTTTGTGGGAGTGTGATATAATCGATCTGCCAAGCCTCCCCATATTTATATTTCAGCCATCACCCTCCAGACCACAGAGGCTTTAACTGCTTGCCTTGTTTGATTGCAGCGCATGTTTCACATTCATGGATAACCTGTGCAATAGTGTCCATGGTCAAGTCCACCCCTCGATCACAAGCCCATCTATATGTTGCATCTCTTCCCTGATGGCCTGAGGTGTCATGGGCCCACCAAGCTATAAATAATTCACCCTTATGTTGCCAGTCCAGATCCACCTGGGCCACTTCAATCTTAGCAGCCTGATCCACCTGCTGGTTGTTTTGATGTTCCTCAGTGGCCTGACTCTTGGGTACATGAGCACCTGCGTGACATACTTTTACAACCAGGTTCTCTACCCGGGCAGCAATATTTTGCCACAATGCTGCTGCCCAGATGGGTTTGCCTCTGCGCTGCCAATTGTTCTGCTTCCATTGCTGTTTACCACCCCCACAGGGCATTTGCCACCATCCATGAGTCAGTATAGAGATAGAGCACTGGCCACTTTTCTCATTCAGCAATGTCTAAACCCACCTGGATGGCTTTCACCTCTGCAAACTGACACGGTTCCCCATCTCCTTCAGCAGTTTCTACCACTTGTCGTATAGGACTCCATACAGCAGCTTTCCATCTCCAATGCTTTCCTACAGTACAACAGGACCCATCAGTGAACAGGGCATATTGCTTCTCATTTTCTGGTAGTTTATTGTACAGTGGGGCGACCTCATCACATGTCACCTCCTCCTCTGGCGATATTCCGAAATCTTTGTCTTCTGGCCAGTCCATAATTACTTCCAAGATTCCTGGGCAACTGGGGATTCCTATCCGAGCCCGTTGTGTGATCATTGCAACCCACTTACTTCACGTAGCATCAGTTGCATGATGTGTAGAGGGGACCCTCCCTTTGAACATGCAGCCCAGCACCGGCAGTCGGGGTGCCAGGAGGAACTGTGCTTCAGTACCAACCACTTCCGAAGCAGCTCGAACCCCTTCATATGCTGCCAATATTTCTTTCTCAGTTGGAGTATAGCAGGCCTTGGATCCTCTGTATCCCCGACTCCAAAACCCTAGGGGTCGTCCTCGAGTCTCCCCTGGTGCTTTCTGCCAGAGGCTCCAGGTAGGGCCATTCTCCCCGGCTGCAGTGTAGAGCACATTTTTTACGTCTTGCCCTGCACAGACTGGCCCAAGGGCTACTGCATGAACTGTCTCCCATTTAATTTGTTCAAAGGCTTGTCGCTGCTCAGGGCCCCATTTGAAATTGTTCTTCTTCCGGGTCACTTGATTGAGAGGGCTTATGATCAGACTGTAATTTGGAATATGCATTCTCCAAAAACCCAGAACGCCTAAGAAAGCTTGTGTTTCCTTTTTGCTAGTTGGTGGAGACATGGCTGTTATTGTGTTAATCACATCCATTGGGATCTGATGACGTCCATCTTTCCATTTTACTCCTAAAAGCTGGATCTCCTGTGCAGGTCCCTTGACCTTACTTGGGTTTATGGCACAACCGGCTTTCAGGAGGATCTGGACTGTTTCCTTCCCTTTCTCAAAAACTTCTTCTGCTGTGTTGCCCCACACGATAATGTCATCAATGTATTGCAGATGTTCTGGAGCTTCGCCCTGTTCCAGTGCAGTCTGGATCAGTCCATGGCAAATGGTAGGGCTGTGTTTCTACCCCTGGGGCAGTTGATTCCAGGTGTACTGAACGCCCCTCCAAGTGGAAGCAAACTGTGGCCTGCACTCTGCTTCCAAAGGGATTGAGAAGAATGCATTAGAGATATCGATTGTAGCATACCATTTGGCTGCTTTTGACTCCAGTTTGTATTGCAGTTCCAGCATGTCTGTCACGGCAGCACTCATTGGTGGCATGACTTCATTCAGGCCACAATAGTCTACTGTCAATCTCTGCCGGAGTGGGAGACGGACCCGGAGTAACGATGAGTCTCAATATGAGTATGGTCGTTCTCCTTTAATTAGACTATTCGACAGGTTTATATAGACAACCAAGCAAAGCACGCGCTGATAACAACTATACTATTGGATAACTACATTTGTCCATGCACCTAAAACAGTTACTTGGTTGGTACAAAGCTGCTGTTCACGCGCTGCTCACGCGAAGGGGGTCCGTCGACATTTCCCAGGCTTGGTTCCGCTTATCTTGTTTACCAAGTGCTCCTCCTGCTTTCTTCCTTATCTCAAAGACATTCCACCGTGACATCTGTTTCTTCAGCCATATCAAAGGCTGGAATGCTCACATCAATCAAATCGTGCCCTTTGTCACTCAACCACTCTCCCACAAGTCTCCACTCTCCATTAGACTTTTGCACTGGCCATATAGGACTGTTAAAATGTGAACAAATCTTACTGATCACTCCTTGGATCTCCAGTCGACAAATCAGCTTATGGATGGCAATCAGGAAGTCTCAGCTGGTGAGATATTGCCTCCGGTGCACTGTTGTGGTATCAATTGGCACCTGTTCTTCTTCGACCCTCAGCAACCCCACAAGAGAAGGGTCCTCCAAAAGACCGGGCAAAGTGGACAGCTGTTTAATTTCCTCTGTCTCCAAGGCAGCTATACCAAAAGCCCACCAGTACCCTTTTGGGTCCTTGAAATACCCTCTCCTGAGGTAGTCTATGCCAAGGATGCAGGGAGCTTCTGGGCCAGTCACAATGGGGTGCTTTTGGCACTCATTCCCAGTTAGGCTCACTTCAGCCTCCAATACAGTTAGCTGTTGGGATCCCCCTGTCACTCCAGAAATACAGATGGATTCTGCCCCTGTATAGCTTGATGGCATTAGGGTACACTGTGCACCGGTGTCCACTAGAGCCTTCTACTCCTGCGGGTCTGATGTGCCAGGCCATCGAATCCACACAGTCCAGTAAACCCGGTTGTCCCTTTCCTCCACCTGGCTGGAGGCAGGGCCCCTCTAGTCCTGGTCATAATATTCATTGCCCATTTCTTGTATATGCGAGTCAGGAGCTCTTTCATTAAAATCAGGAGTAAGATCAGCCCTTCTACTCTCTCTGGGGAACTGCCTACTGGAAAGTGGAGCAGCAATTTTCCTGGAAGAACCCCCTTGTGTGACTGTTTTTCCTTGCAGCTCGCGTACCCGTGCCTCTAGGGTTGAGGTAGGTTTTCCATCCCACTTCCTCATGTCCTCTCCGTGGTCATGCAGGTAAAACCATAGGGTGCCCCGTGGTGTGTACCCTCTATATCCTCTCTCTTGAGCAGAAGAATGCTGACTCCTAATGGCTGAGATGCTGGTCTGTGCAGGTCAGGAGTAGAACATATCTTCTTTGAATCATTGGAACTCCCAGGACAGTTTCTCCACAGCTGAGACAAGGGAGGAAGAGATACTTTCCTTGGATTCCCGGAGGTTACTAGCCGCTTCATCCACTGTTGGTCCCTCTCTTTCTTTCCAGGTCAGTATTGCCAATGAGTTGGCACACGACGATGGTGCGTTACGTACCAACTTCCGCCACATGGGTCGTGTGCACTGGGCCTCATCTGGATCTGTGGGTGACCGCTCATTGTCCAGGTCACCATAAATCACGTCCAGCATGGCTAATTCCCTCAGGTACTGGATACCTTTCTCCATGGTGGTCCACTTGCCTGGGCGATATAGAACATCTTCCCTGAAGGGTATGTTTCCTTCATAGCTGACAGGAGTCGCCTCCAGAGGCTGAGGGCTGGTGCCCCTTTTCCAATCCCTTTGTCAATGCCCCCTTCCTTAGAAAGGGTTCCCAACTGTTTAGCTTCCTTACCCTCTAATTCCAGGCTACTGGCCCCGCTATCCCAGCATCGATCGGAGCAGCCAGGTGACAATGTGCTCACCTGGATGATGGCTGAAATCTTTCCACATATCTCACAGCTCACTCAGGGATAGGGATCGGGTAGTTTCCGTCTCATCCACACGTTCTTCCTCTTCATCTCCTTGTGATGGCCCTGCTCTTTCATCTTCCCTTTCTAAACGAGCTGACTTTCGCTTCCAGGACTTTTTCTTGTGTATAGGGGTGACTGATACTGATACGGTTTGGTTCCCTGGTTGAACTGCATTATCTGTCACAGGGGGCTGGAGTGACCACAGTGCCTGTTGCAGGGGGGGCTGGAGTAGCTACAGAGCCTGTCGCAGTGGGGGCTGGATTGACTGCAGTGCCTGTCACAGAGGGGGTGAAATATACGAAGTGCCTGTCACAGAGGGGGCTGGAATAGCCGCAGTGCCGGTCTCAGGGAGGGGCTGGGGTGACCACAGTGCCTGTCACAGATTTGTCCAGAATAGCTGCAGTGCCTGTCGCAGGGGAGGCTGGAGCAGTCGCGGTGCCTGTCGCAGGGGGTGCCGGAGTAACCACGGTGTCTGTCGTTTTGTCACTAGATCCTTGAGGGTTCTGAATACTGTTGAACAGAGCTTGGTAGGCATGGGCCAGACCCCAGCACATTGCAGTGATTTGTATCTCCTTAGAATTGTCAGGATGACAACATACTTTTTCCAAATATTCTGCTAATTTTTCAGGATTCTGCACTTGTTCAGGGGTGAAGTTCCAAAACACTGGAGGTGCCCACCATCCTAGGCATTTGCCCATGCTATCCCACACACCCTGCCACTCATAACTATCTGGCCTTGGGGCAGATCTCTCGATGATATTCTTAAATTTCTTGCTGATCTTAGACAAAACCGAAACAATATTCCCAAGCAATACCAATAGATGTATCTTAAATACCCAGGGATGTTCAAGATACTGAAAAGTTATTGTAACGAAGGAGGAAACATTGTAGAAGAAAGTAGCGAAGGTGCCATTCTGCATTTCCTCCCTAAAAAACCTCTCAGAGGAAGAAGTATAATTGCTAATTGTCTCCATGAGGTGGTACCCGACATACAATAACGGTTTCAGTACAGCACTTAGATACCAAAAAGAACGCAAGGTCACTGTTTTAATAACAAATCTCACAGGCAAAACATCACCAATCATAGCAGAGCACAGCAAACTGCAAAAACCAACACCGATCTTTAACATGTACAGCAAAAAAATGAGCATGGTGCAGATCAGATAAACCAATATCAAGAGTAGATGAATCAATATCGTGGCCCACAACTACTAACAGATCTAAATTCCTTAATACGCTCTGGTTAATCTGTTATTATCTCAAACCCTTCGAGCCCCAAGTTGGGCGCCAAAAAAGGACTGTCATGGTTTAGCCCCAGTTGGCAATTAAGTACCACACAGCCACTCGCTCACCCTCCCCCCACAGTGGGATGGGGGAGAGAATCAGAAGAGCAAAAGTAAGAAAAGTCTTGGGTTGAGATAAGAACAGTTTAATAATTGGAACAAAATATAATAATAATAATAATAAATTGTAATGAGAAGGAAAACAACAAGAGAGCGAGAGAGGAACAAAACCCAGGGGGAAAAAAAAACCAGTGATACATCCGCTCACCACTCGCCAACTGATGCCCAGCCAGTCCCCGAGCAGCTTCCCCCGGCCAACTTCCCTCCAGTTTATATACTGAGCATGACGTCATATGGTATGGAATAGCCCTTTGGCCAGTTTGGATCAGCTATCTTGGCTGTGCCCCCTCCCAGCTTCTTGTGCACCTGGCAGAGCATGGGAAGCTGAAAAGTCCTTGACCAGTGCAAACACCACTGAGCAAGAGCCAAAACATCAGCGTGTTATCAATATTATTCTCATACTAAAATCCAAAGCACAGCACTATACCAGCTACTCGGAAGAAAATTAACTCTATCCCAGCCGAAACCAGGACACACGCCTACTGTAATTCTCTTCAATATTTATACATGAAAGTTAACACACCACGCCTATCTAATACATAATCATTAGACTGACTAAGCCTCCTCTTCTTCCATTGGTCCGTATTTTCTCCGCTTCAATTTAAAGCTACAGTGTGATTTTAATTCACTGCGCATGCCCAAATGGTGTGTGGGGGGTAGTAGTTTCGTCCCTCACTTGGGTCGGTGGTCACAATCTCCCCCTGCCATCTTTACCTTTCCCCTACTTATTGTGACTCCCGTTGTTCTCATGGTTGTGGCATTCCTTTATCTTTATGACCTTTCTTGTAGGAGGATGTTCCTGGTATCAGTCCTTGAAATGTTACAGCTTTGCATTCGTTGAGGAGATGCTAGTTAGTGAAACATATGCTTGTTTGTGAAGTATGCAGTGCCAGTACCCTCTTATCTGGCCTGAGCATTATCTGTTACCTTGAAGATTCTACAATTCTCATATGCTAGTTTCCACTCCTAACTGTGATCCCTTCTTATCTGCTAATAACTCCTATACTATTTCTATTTTATTAAAAAAAAAATATATATGGTTTGTGGTAATGTCACCGAAATCGGGAATCAAACTCCTTAACACCAATGTAGTATTAAGAAGCAGGCATTCTTTATTGCAGCGCTGGATGCACGGGGGATCGCTCCTCCTAGCGTGCATACCACAGTTCGCATCAACCAAAACTTATATTCTTCAATCACATACATATACATCAAATTTCCCGGAATTATCATGCATATTCATTCTGTTTCCCAGAACTAATTATCATATTTGCGTGGTCATTACGCATGCGTCCTTGAGCTCCGAGGGGCTTCCGTGGGGGTCTCCGGTGGTCTCTGGTGGTCGTGCAGGTGTGTCCCCTTGTTGACCCCTTTTTCTGCACATGCGCAATCCCACCTGGCTGATGTAACCCATTTCCCTCTCCATGGTCCATGGTTTCTAACAATATGATTGATGCTTGGCTACCCCTATTCCTATTCTAGTACAAACCAACTGTTCTAGTGGGTCAGCTAGTCCTCGACCTATTGTCAAGATGGGCTGGGGCTGTACTGGGAACATTGCAGCATTGTTCATAACCATGATTTATTATGCTCTATTCTATGTTATTCTCCCCCCCCCTTGATTACAAAAGTTATCAATTAACTACTTCGGTTACAGTAACACTTCCGCCCTCCCATTTCTCGAGACATTTGTGCATAAAGAAACCTGACTTTTTTAATCCTTCGAAGTATGACTGTATCGTTCAGTGAAGGATATTTTCACCATCTTACATTAGACATCAGACTTAAGTGCTTCAGCTGATATTCAGAGATGTCTACATAGATAATGAAAGGCATCAGTGAATCACTCATGGGAAGAGTTGAAGTCTGACCTCTCTCTCCTTTCACCAGCCATTCAGGGAGTTCAAAGCTATCTGCCTATATTCAGTCTGTCTGAGTGCCTTTAAGTGAGACATTGTCACTTTTATTATTGAAATCCAAGACATTAACACAACGTTCACATGGAGGGACTCTTCAAGATAAAACCAAATTCATTTCATCTCCCCAAGAAAAACTCACTTAGACAAAATAGAATCAAGATTCAAACTAGTCCACAAACAATTACAAAAAACCCAAAACAAACTCCCCCCCCCCCCCAACTATGAAAAAGAGAAAAGTACTACCAAAAAAAAGAGAGAAAAGTATCACAGTATGTGCTAGCTTCATGGCCTACCATATATTTTCCTTTCACAGTTTCTCCAGCATTGGGAAGTACAGTGCAATCCCATGTCACAGATGGGGATTTAATATAAAAATGCTAAGACTCAGAACATGTACAGTATTCAGATCCATATACTCAAATTTAAGTGTTGGCTTAGTGTTAGGGTGCTTTAGAGGGATTATGCTTAGATAGGTCTCCTTCAGGTCAGATCAGAAGCCTGTGTCATTGGAATGGATCTTCCAAGCCCAACACTAGATCTCTTCTCGGGACTACTGGGGAAGATGTCTTCTAAGGCTGGTTTGAACAGCTGAATGCGTTTTTTGTCAGATGATGTCATGCAAACCCTCTTCGTAAAACTTATATTACAACCATGGACAGATTTCCAGGCATAGGTTGTGTGCCCAAATATTTAAATACACGTTTAGGAAAAAGTGTTTAAAACAAAAGACACAGGATTAATCTCTATTTATTTTCTGCAAGGGTCTGTTTAAGTTTTTAAGTTCTTTCTCTTTCTGCAGAGAGAAAATGAAGTTGATAAGAACCTTGCAAGGGTCAGGCGCACAGATATTCATCCAGGCTTTTCTATTTCAAATACACACAGGCTGAAAAGATAATATTTTAGTTCCTGCTTTTGCAAGCTTTCTGCTACTTACTATGATAGTTCCCATGACATTTCCATAAGCAAGCCTCTCATCATTTGCAAAAAGCTTTCATTGGCTTCTTGCAAAATGGAGGAAACGAGCAATGGGTTCCTACAGCCTGTGGGAATCTTCGGATCAAAACCTCCAATAATCATAGCCATTAACATCTTTCAATATAATGATATTTAATAACAATATAATTGGGAGATCATCTGAATTGATAGGTCTTTGGGGGAAGATAATGGACAGAAAAAAAAAAAAAGGAACCCATCATAAGTACTCAAAATCTAAATAGGCAATACTCAGAAGTTGTAGTGGTAAGGAGCCAGCAGGGGTAGACACATATACAGAAAGAGACAGCCATTAAAATAAATGCATATATATTTAAATTAAAATAGCATTATGATTCTTTTGTTCCAAAGCAAAGTCAAGCAGATACTTTTTTGCTTCCCAATAGCCTGTATAGACTGCTCAGATTTACTTTTCAGCAGACTGAAAATAAAACTGATGTGAATATTCCAGGTGGGTAGCAAGGGGTCATTTTTTTGTCTTCCAGGCAAAATATTGTGTTTTCCAAATACTTAAAAGTACTTCCTTGGATATTTATGTGTTTTGCAAAAATGACATTTTGCAACAGAATATCATGGGAAATTTCCATCACAGCCTGTTGTACACAGGAGCTCAGAAAGCATTCAAAATAAAATAGCTCAAAAGTGTGCCCAGGCAGCGGTGGCATGGGCAGTGTATGAAGCTACTCCACTCTGCTCCTGCTGAGTCAGTACCTGCTGACTGCTTCCAAGAGCCTCTCTGCCCCCAAACTCACCTGGCAGGGGAAAAAGTTACAGCTCTGCTGCCATGCCAAAAAGAAGGGGAGAGCATCACCCTGCCCACCTCTGGCTCCAGTAGTAACCAGGGATGTGGAGAAGAGTTAACTTGTCCAATTCTTGTTCCCCTCTCCCCTTTCCAGAATGGCCAAAAGTGCTGAGCTGTAATGTATTTCACATTAGCAAATCAGGCCTCCTAACTCAATATCCAAATACTTTATTTGCTTCCGGTCAAAAACAAGATCTTTGGTGATCATAAGCTGTTCTATGAAAGTATCTGCTCAATGCTCTGTCAAAAGAGAAAATCAAGGTTCAAGAATTACTAGGAAAGGGATAGAATAATGTGCCACATCATAAATTCATTATGTGCCAAAAACTTGACAGGAAAGCAGTTCTGGTCCTATAAAATTGGAAAAAAAGCAGAGAAGACCAACAAGGCCAACTAGAAAAGCTCTAACAGCTTCAGATGGGGAATGATTAGGGAGACTAGATTCTTCAGCCTAGGAAAGAGATGGTGGGTGTGGGAAGGGATGTCAACGGGAGGATATAATAGAAATCTATGAAATTATTTGTAGAAGGGAGAAGGTGAATAGAGCATGACTGTTCCTTACCTTCTCCTGTACAAAACACATGTGAATGCAAGGTGGTAGACTCAAAACAAACAGAAGAGATTCTTCTTCAGTAACACAGTTAAGCAATGAGAAGCCTCTAGGCATAGGACCTTGTAGGTACCAGACACTTACATGGGTTTAGAAAGCATTTGGGTAAGGTCAAAGAAGAAAAATGTTGCCTGGTAGCCTTCACTCACGTGAATGATGCTCCTGTTGGCTAAGGGAATCCTTGGCCACAAATTGCTTGAGCCTAGAAGACTGTCCTGGATAAAAACTATAATGGAATTTCCCTGTTGTTATATATTGCTTGGCACCAGCCTAGCAGCCATTTGCAGCGACAAGTTAGGAGAATAGATGGACCTTCATATACGATCTATCGAACTATTCATATGTTCAACATTCATTTTTCTTCCAGACTGGTACAAAAGAATAGCTGGTGCTGAAAAGCAACAGAAAAGAGAAAAGAGCTATTCTGGTACACGGGTACCTTCCCTCTAATCTTTCAGCGCTGGCACTATGACTACAGCCTGATTAGACACCTATAAAATGTACTGGCATGCATTCCAGATCTTCCACAGGGAAACCTCTAGTTCACTGATTTGTACCATCATACTCACAAGCGCCATATAAGTAAATACTTATCAGATGCATTTCTGTTGGTATTCAGCAATCAGGCCTGAAGCCTTTTAAAATCCAGCTGTTCTTCTGAGAACAACCATGAACAAAATACAATGGAAGCTATCTCCAAAAGGGAAATGGTTGTCCAGAAAGTCCTGTACCATCTTTCACCTTGCAATGTTTTCAGCACATTACTTAACAACAAACAATCAAGACAGCGAACTTTGTTCTGTATCATCACATTGGAGCTTTCCCATCTGCAGTCAAAGCAAGCGCTAGGATCACAAAGGTTGACTGCGTATTGATTTTGCAAGAGACTGCACATCACTTCAGAGAGCACCAATGACAGCATTGGCTATCAACACATCTCACTTTCCAACGAAGTTGGAAATAAAACCTTATTCACCTTTCAGCTGAAGGTTTTATATGCTTCTGATCATTTCTGATTAACCAGCTCATCTCCAGATGCTTACAAGTTAGATACCGAGTGTCTGAGATAAACATGTCACTTTAACATAGCTGCTTTTTTTCTTTCACAAGCAAACTGCCAAGTCACTCATGCCCCTCTGAGAAAAAGAATAACGGAGCCCATAGAGCCCTCTGGATTTTAAGTTTTTGCAATGACACTTTTTATTACATAGATGATAGAGGAAAGCAATTTTCTTCTCCACACTTATTTGCCTACAGCTGAAAAACATTAAGTGTTTCAGGCTGTAGTAATTATCATATTCATTTAAAGAATCCCACTTAACCTAGCCATGCTGGGATCTTGTGTGTTCTTTTGTCCCAATAAACTATCCTTGTTGACATGAATTACAGGCATTTCACTGGATGAGACACAAACACATACCATTCCTGGTCTGGGGCTGTATCTGTCTTTCCGCTCTGTATTTGCACAGTGCCTATTTGAACCTGGATGGCAGTCCATGACAAAAGTAAAATTATTTTTATTATCGCAATAAAGGAAAAGCACAGCTCAGCAGTCTAAGCATCAGAAATAAAAGCAAAATTCTCAGCATTTTTGACTGCAAAGCCAGTTTCTTCCACAATGATACAGGTAATTTAGGTAATAGTTTTTAATTGTTGCTCATACTTGCTTACTGTGTGTCTGCTTACCCCGTCTGTACAGAATAGGCATCAGAGCAGCACAGGAACAACATAACTGTTTTAGGAAGCTAAACATGCCTCGTAACATTTGATGTTCTCAGATATCCCTCAGTGCTTGGTCAGGTTACATATTATTTAGCTGTCTTGATAATTTCCCTGACTTGAGTTAACTGTGGGTAAAGTTTCTCTCTCATTTCCTGCCCTATCCCCCTCATAAACCCCAGCTCCCAGTTACACTGTCCAGCACCGAAGTCAAGCCTCTGGGACAGCTTCTGTCCCATCCTCAAGTCTGGCTGCTTCCTCCTTCTTCCCCCCTCATGCCTTGCATGAACTGAGTGAATCTCAAGCAAAGATTCAACAAAATCTCAACACCGGTTGTCAAAATACCGTGAGCCTAGAGACAGCTTTACTACCCAAGACCAAGCCCCTTTCAGTGAGGCAAAAAACCAGCAGAGGACTCCAAAACTACCCTAACTGAATTGCTTCAGTTGTGCTCCATTTTCTTCACCAGAAAATGTATCTATTATTCCATCTTTTCATTTCTCCTTTGTGATTGTATAGGCTAAAGTATTCATTAACTTTTCTGCTAATATATATTGTCTGCCAGCTGCCTCTGAGAATATATTAGCCTTTCAGCAGGGCTGCTTTGAGCTCTTTGGCACCCCTTTCAAAGTGTCACCCCTGCACTGAACTGTGTTGCAATCAACTAAGGGCAGACTGTCAGTTCATAAACATTTCTGTTTCAAAGCAGCAAAATTGTTTTATATTCCTTTACCGAATGGAACTTGAAGACAGTAAATCTGCTGTTGAATTGGAGCGTACGGCAGAGTGCATGCTCCATTGGGAGGGGAGACAGGCGACTGTCAGCACAGAGGATTTACCGCTGCCTCCCCATGTCAGGCATAGCCTTGCCCTATAAACTCAGCCGTGCTATCTTCTCACACCAAGTCTGGCATCCTTAGAAAGCTGTGTGAGCTGGCACAGGCAAGACACAGTGTTGTGGTTTAGCCCCAGTCGGCAATTAAAAAGCCAAAGCCAGCTCCACAGCCTGCTTTGTTCCTAGATCATCTACCAAGCACCTTTGAATGAAAGAAACTTTGCATGCAAGCCGATCCAACACATTTAAAATCCAGACCTGCTCAGTTGCAATCTACACAGGCAGACTGTCTTGTGTCCTGCAACACTGGTGACTACATGCAGACCCAAGCACACAACTTTCATTATACAGAATCAAGGCCTCAGTGGACACTGTATAGAGACAGAGAAGTAGCAGAAGATGGGTAAGGAGATGTAGAAGGTAAAATAATGAGGTTCCAGATTCACTAAATTCAAATTGTGAGTAGTTTAGGCTGGGATTTTTCCGAGATGTTAAGTGAGCTGGACATCTGAATCCAGTTAAAATTCAGTGCAAATAGAAATCTAACTCACATAGGCTGTTTTAAAGATTCCAGGATCCACAGGCTTGTTTTTACCAACAGTAACTTCCTCCATGTCATTTTTGACTGGTGTATTGGGTCTGGCTGGGATGGAGTTAACTTTCCCCATAGCAGCCCTCATAGTGCTATGCTTTGTATTGGTAGCTAGAAAGGTGTTGATAACATGCCAGTGTTTTGGCTGCCACTGAGCAGTGCTCCCACAGCATCAAGGTTGTCTCTCCAAACCCCCCTGCCCCTCCAAAGGCCAGTAGGCTGGGGGTGGGCAAGAGCTTGGGAGGGGACATAGCCAGGACAGCTGACCCAAACTGACCAAAGGGATATTCCATACCATATGATGTTGTGCTCAGCAATAAAAGCTAAGAGAAAGGAGGAGGGGGGGGGCATTCTTTATTAAGGCATTTGTCTTCTGGAGCAACCGCTACGCATACTGAGGCCCTACTTCCCAGGAAGCGGCTGGACATCACCTGCTGATGGGAAGTAGAGAATAAATCTTTTGTTTTCCTTTGCTTCCATGTGCAGCCTTTGCTTTTTCTTTATTTAACTGCCTTTATCTCAACTTTATTTAACTGCCTTTATCTCTTATTTTCTCCCCTCCCTGTCCTGCTGAGGGGCGGAGTGATAGAGCAGCTTGGTGGGCACCTGGAGGCCAGCCAAGGTCAATCAATCACAGTCCTTTTTGGGGCCCAACATGGGACATAAAGAATTCAAGATAAAGATAGTAATTGGGGGAGGTAACGGGCAAAACATGGAGTGAACAATGTTAGAGAACGGAATGATCATGGGGAATTGCTGTTGTTGTAATTGTGGTGAAGGGACAAGCGGTGGATTATGTGTAAATTGTCCACTTACGTTTTGATTTTGGTATGGGGAATTCTTTTTGTTGATGTAAGTGAAGTTTGTGAAGATTGTAGATTCTGTGATGAATGTGTATTTTAATGATAATTCTTAAATATGTGATTCACAGAGGCAAGGGTTGGAATGATTTGGGTTTATGTGGCAATGTTTTGGTAGCAGGGGGGACTACAGGGGTGGCTTCTGTGAGAAGATGCCAGAAGCTTCCCCCATGTCTGATAGAGCCAGTTCCAGCTAGCTCCAAGATGGACCCACCGCTGGGCAAGGCTGAGCCAATCAGCAACGGTGGTAGCACCTCTGGGATAACATATTTAAGAAGGGGAAAAAAAACTGCTGCGCAACAGCAACTGGAAGAGAGGAGTGAGAATATGTGAGAGAAACAACTCTGCAGACACCAAGGTCAGCGAAGAAAGAGGGGGAGGAGGTGCTCCAGGTGCCAGAGCAGAGATTCCCCTGCAGCCCGTGGTGAACACCATGGTGAAGCACATTGTCCCCCTCCAGCCCATGGAGGTCCACAGTGGAACAGATATCCACCTGCAGCCCGTGGAGGACCCCACGCTGGAGCAGGTTGATGTGCCCCAAAGGACGCTGTGACCCCGTGGAGAGCCCGCAGTGGAGCAGGCTCCTGGCAGGACCTGTGACCCTGTGGAGAGAGGAGCCCATGCTGGAGCAGGTTTGCTGGCAGGACTTATGACCCTGTGGGGGACCCATGCTGGAGCAGTCTGTTCCTGAAGGACTGCACCCCGTGGAAAGGACCCATGCTGGAGCAGTTCATGAAGAACTGCAGCCTGTGGGAAGGACCCATGTTGGAGAAGTTCATGAAGGATTGTCTCCCAGTTGTGTCACCACAACTCTTTGGGCCCGGCCATGCAGCCAGTTTTTTAGGTCACCTATTCAGCCTTCCCAAACTGATGCTAAAAGAGAAAGTGCTAAAAGGCAACCGTTGTTATTACTGCACAGTGTTTGTGTGGTGGGTTGACCCTGGCTGGATGCCAGGTGCCCACCAAAGCCGTTCTATCACTCCCCCTCCTCAGCTGGACAGGGGAGAGAAAGGGTCATGGGTTGAGATAAGGACAGAGAGAGTCTGTACTTACAGAATCACTCACCAATTACCGTCACAGGCAAAACAGACTGGACTTGGGGAAATTAATTTAATTTATTGCCAATCAAAATCAGAGTAGGGTAATGAGAAAATACAAACCAAATCTTAAAACACCTTCCCCCCACCCCTCCCTTCTTCCCAGGCTCAACTTCACTCCTGATTTTCTCTACCTCCTCCCCCCGAGCGGTGCAGGGGGACCGGGAATGGGGGTTGCGGTCAGTTCATCACACATTGTCTCTACTGCTCCTTCCTCCTCAGGGGAAGGACTCCTCACACTCTTCCAATGCTCCAGCATGGGTCCCTCCCACAAGATACAGTTCTCCATGAACTTCAATGTGAGTCCTTCCCACAGGGTGCAGTTCTTCATGAACTGCTCCAGCATGGGTCCTTTCCACGGGGTGCAGTCCTTCAGGAACAGGCTGCTCCAGCGTGGGTCCCCCATGGGGTCACAAGTCCTCCCAGAAAACCTGCTCCAGCATGGGCTCCTCTCTCCATGGGGCTACAGGTGCTGCCAGGAGCCTGCTCCAGCACGGGCTTCCCATGGGGTCACAGCCTCCTTTGGGCACATCCATCTGCTCTGGCATGGTCTTCACCACGGGCTGCAGGTGGATATATGCTCCACCGTTAACCTCCATGAGCTGCAGGGGGACAGCCTGCCTTACCATGGTGTTCACCACGGGCTGCAGGGGAATCTCTGCTCCAGCACCTGAATCACCTCCTCCCCCTCCTTCTTCACTGACCTTGGTGTCTGCAGAGTTGTTTCTCTCACATATTCTCACTCATCTCCTCTGGATGCTGTTGTTGCACAGCAGTTTTTTTCCCTTTCTCAAATATGTTATCACCGTTGCTGATTGGCTCAGCCTTGCCCAGCAGCGGGTCCATTTTGGAGCCGTCTGGCATTGGCTCTATTGGACATAGGGGAAGCTTCTGGTATCTTCTCACAGAAGCCACCCCTGTAGCCCCCCCCACTACCAAAACCTTGCCATGCAAATCCAATACAGTTTGCATTTCGTAAATCTGAGGTTTTTTCCTACCAGTTCTTAATCCTGTTATTGCTTCAGACAATCAGAATATTCTTGCTTTCAGTTTCTTTTGCTATGCCTATATTTAGACCAAGGGTTTGAATCTGTCAGCTCCTGCTCTAGTCCTCTATTTGGGCTACTTCACAATCTTCCTTTCTAGAAAGCATTTACAGTATGTCCAAAGCACTATATAAACATACATAAATTAATCCTTACAGCTTTTCTTTGCATTAAGCAATTTGTGTACCTCATGCTGTTTAGTCACCTGAGGCAGATCTATGGTAGAAACAGTTCATCTGGTTTAGCCTCCTTAATTAAACTGCAACACACTATGCCTTGCAGAAAGCAAAGCTTTATCCACCATTCCCTGTATTTGTCTAATTTCTAATCCCCAAGAGACTTTATCAGAAAAGTGCCCCTAGCAAGTTCTGCTCACTGCCCCTGCTGGTGTCTTTTCCAGGGCCTGTATCATCCAGGTTAGCAACATGCCACACAGGCTGCCTTCTGGGTATTTCTCCAAGCCTTCCTCACTTTTGTTCCTTTACCTCCATTCCACTCAGGTCATCACACATCCTTGTAAGAAATACTACAGCTATTCTGCAGGCATTTGTTAACGCAGAAATCACTTATGTGTAAACTCAGCTTGCAGCTAACTCCTTGTAGCCTGCTACTGTTCATATTGCTTCAAATGTAATGGTCTTTAAATTCATCTCCAAATTCTTGCTTGTGCCACTGTTGTTGAGGGTGTACTTGTTTCAACCTAAATTCAGTTTTTATTCTTTGAATTACATCATCTTCATTCTCTTAATTATAAGTATACCTTGTTTCGTTAGACCCTTCTATGCCATGTTTTCTCAGGCTTCCCCTGCACCCAGTCTCACCACGTTCTTCTTCTGTCCTTGGTAATATGTATCCCAAATCAGCTACGATCAGTTTAATGGAATGCTGCTGTTATTGTGGAGGCACTGATGTCCCACTGAAATGCCCGTGATTGATTGATTGTTTTCTGCCATTGCTTTGTGTGAATACTTACCAGGACCAGAGAGGCCCTGGTTCATCATTCCCTCTTCGTTCACTTCTAACCTCTGTGTGGGTTTATGAAAGTATCCGTTACTGTAAGGTAATGAATCTTTTCTGTCACCTCTCCCTTGGCTATCTTTACTCAACCTGCTTATTGCTTTCTCTTGGATCACGGTCTTACTTGGTACTGAATCATTTGAATGCTCCCTGAATGTAGCCCATTGCCCAAAGGTACTTTGAGAGACTACTCGATACAGAATCGCAGAATCACAGAATCGTATAGGTTGGAAAAGACCTTTAAGATCATCGAGTCCAACTGTAAACCTAACACTACCAAGACCACCACTACACCATGTCCATAAGCACCTCATCCAAATGTCTTTTAAATACCTCCAGGGACGGTGACTCAACCACTTCCCTGGGCAGCCTGTTCCAATGCTTGACAATTCTTTCAGTGAAGTAAAATTTCCTAATATCCAGTCTAAACCTCCCCTGGTGCAACTTGAGGCCATTTCCTCTCCTCCTATCACTTGTTACATGGGAGAAGAGACCGACCCCCACCTCTCTACAACCTCCTTTCACGTAGTTGTAGAGAGCGATGAGGTCTCCCCTCAGCCTCCTTTTCTCCAGGCTAAACAACCCCAGTTCCCTCAGCTGCTCCTCATAAGACTTCTGCTCTAGACCCTTCACCAGCTTCATTGCCCTTCTTTGGACACGCTCCAGCACCTCAATGTCCTTCTTGTAGTGAGGGGCCCAAAACTGAACACAATATTCGAGGTGTGGCCTCACTAGTGCTGAGTACAGGGGGACGATCACTTCCCTAGTCCTGCTGGCCACACTATTTTTGATACAAGCCAGAATAGCTTGTATAGCTTGTATACAGAAAATAGCACTTGTTTTCTTGCGAGACTTGTTGTAAAGATGCAGAAAAATTGAGGTAATGTGAGATTCTTGTGGGGGGAAATAAAAAAGAACAACAGGACTCACTAGTAAATAAGACTTTTTTACAGCTAGAAACAGCTAGCAGGGGAACCAATGCAAAGATAATGAACATTAACTCAAAGCTGCACTATGTTCCTCCCATGCATGTAGCCCTCCGTTGGTCAGCTGCACCTCCCATCACTTTCCTTACCACTCAAGCTTTGTTACAGATCCTGGCTCCTGTGCAGAAGGGTTAGAATCAGACACTCCACTCCCCTATAGCCATTTTTCGGGAGGAGTCTGTAATGGAAATTTCATCTCACATTCACACCTTTCCTCAGCAGTACGTCTGCACACTGTTTTCAAAATGCTAACTCCAAGGAGTCGGAGAATGTAGTTGCCGTATCAACATCATTGATAATTGTGTGCAAAACTGCAGGCTGAGCCGACAGGAGCTCTCAGTCATTTTGTGCTGAGGCCTTGCTTTGCTTGCTGGCATTCCATGGCACAAGGAAGTAGATCTGCAGATCAAACTTGAAAATAACACAACTTTATAAATAGAGAGCACCTAACTCCTCCAGGAGAATCCTTGAGCTGGAACCAGCCTCTCAGCTTTATCTTTACAGCCTGCACTGCTGACTGAAAAAAAGTCCAACAAAAAACAACACAAAACCAGAAAACTGAAAGAGGAACTAAAGAACCTGAAACAGTTCAGAGAAGGAAGACAGAATATACTGTCCTTTAGCAGAGAGCAAAACCAGACAGGCAGGATTTCTCCATTATATACAGGCGTCAGGATGAAAAGTTTTGATGTGGTACATTGCTGACACGATCTCAGGGCACAAACTGCAACAAGATTTGGTGGCCAGCAGTTGCTGACCCAGTGGTTGCTGTGATTTTCCTGTGAAAGATTAAAGAAGTTCGAGTCGCTGTGAAGAAGTGTGCCTGGCACAAGGCACTAATCACCCTTGGTGCAGAACATCACTGATCTTGATAAACTGTTCTCAGTATCTGCACTAGCTCTCTCCGTAGCATGTCTGGACTGTCTTCTCCCACTGAAAGATAGCGTCATGCACCTTTTCAGGGATTCGTCTTACAAAGAGATGAACTCAGGTGGAAGACTGAGCCCATGGGGCTTTGCACTGGTAGGAGTGCCATGGGTATTTCATTTTCATAACTGGAACTGCAGAAGTCTGCAGTAATCCCATTAGGATGACCTGTCTCCATGGCACATGCCAGTCAAGCACACGTACATAGCTTCTCAGTTTGCACAGTGCTCAGAATGGAATAACATAGCCTACAGTGACTTTTGTAAAAGTAAATATGGAAACTGATATAATCCACTTGTCAGTGAGTGCAGGACCTCTTCTGTGCTGGCCATGTCTCAAATCTCTGCTTAAAAAGCTGTCTTTAAGAGTAATTTGTTTTTTTAGTGTAGAAGTTCCCAGTTTGGTCACCTGTGTGAGACAAAGTGGTGGCCACAACACAGAGGGCTTCCAACTCTGTCTGTAGAAGATGTGGCTTTGGCAATCTAAGATGTTACCAACTTTAGCAGCTTAGTTCAGTCATTGCAGCAGTCCCATGCAGCAGGAGGTGTATATAGGCCTCAGCTATCAGGTGTTACAGTCTCACACTTAATTTATATGGTCATTAACTTCATCTTAGAGTAATACACCAGAATGAACTAAGACTGAGAAAATGACACAACATCAGTTCTGCTAATGTACTTATGAAGACAGCAACATCCATAAGAAATATAGTTTGGACACCTAAGGCCAGTGATAGCTTAAGTTACCCCAGCATGCACCCCTAGATATCATAAACTTGATGCTACTTGGGATGGAAAGGGAGGATGCCTTAACCCAAAGGTGATCATAGTTCTAAAGCCAGGACAACTTAATGAAGATATTTTGGAGTTAACAGTCATACAACAGACAAAAGTGATATCCCCAAAATATTAAAACTAGTTTCCAATTCAACAGCAACATGCATGTTTCTTGAGCAGATTTTCTTCACTTAATATTCCGAACAAGATTTTCATAAAACAGTGATCAGGCATCATTAACTTTCACTTTGAGCATACAAACAGCTTCAGTGATATTTATAATTATTTTATTTCTCTTCAGGCCAGTCGCTTTGTGAACTAGAAGCAAACAACTCTTAACAAAATGTGTTTGTGGACCAAGCGACTTGAACATATGTATTGTTATAAAGTGAAAAATCTTGATTAACAAATGAAACAAACTAAAAAACAAGTCAAAGTGGTGTACAGGATGAACAAAGTGTGAGGTCACCAAATATGAGATGCACATTCATGTGCATCAGTGAATACATAAATAAAATTTGATTTGCTACAGGATCATCAGTAGAAGCAGTACATGTCATGAATTTCCTCAGAGTCACAGTAAAGCAAGTTTTAAGAAGTCTTAACAAAATGGATGCCAGTTTTAACAGTATATACCAATGCACATTAACTTCAAAACATACAGCTTGATATTTGGAATTATCATGTAAACGTGAAATTTAAGAATCTCTTATAAGACTGATCCTATGCTCCTTTTTCAAAGGATGGTTTTTCACTGATGTATTTGTTTAATGATAATGCAAAGAGTAAACAATAAATTTGTGATACAAAGCTCCGAAGAAACAGAGCAAGTAAGCTACCTATACGAGTTTATATTCACCCACGACTTTACTAGAGCAGTTTTTGTCTCTTCAAAATAAGATTAGAAAAAACAAGAAAAGAAGTTTGTTTTGAGATTGATGTCCTCCGGTATCCAGCAAAGCCTGAAGCCTCTCCTTTTCTAAAAAGAGGGTATGCAGGGGATAGAGGGGACAGTGAAAAGAGTCTCCAGCTTCATCTAACTGCCTATTAATGCATTGCAACTTCCATGCATTTAGTGTCTTTGTGACCTTAACCTCTGACTGAAGTTTGTCAACACAGTCAAAACTTATTTGCATAGACAAAAGCTGTGATTATATTTTCCTCAAAAATCAGATTAGAAAATAACCCATTGCTACTGGAAAAAGAAAACTGATAGTTTTGCTCTGGAAAACATCTCAAATAGATGTGATGTAGAGAGGAGAGAGAATTGTAAGGCCCACTTTTTCATTTAATAAGCAAGAGCGTGAAAATATTAATAGTAAAGTTTCCCTTCAGTTTTCCATTTCCATCTGCATGTATCTGATGCCATGACACCATTCACAAAGGTCCTCCCTCTTTTCCCCTTATTCTTTTGGTGCCAGGTCTTCATGCTCTTATACTAAGGCAATCAAAACATTTTTTTCAGTCTGGATGCTACCTCTCCCCCTCTGTGTAGGCCCAGGAAAAGATTAGGTAAGCATATACGGGAAATCTATGAGACAGAAACAATAGTGCATCATCACCAATCCAGTGAAATCCAAAGGTCTTGTTCACCCACTTTCACCCATGCAGTTTCAATACCTGGCAATTTGAAAGCAAGTGCTAGAGCTAAGCAAGCTGCAGTAGGCAAATGCATTTTTTGCTCCCTTTACCCAGCAGAAGCTTTCATTATGAATCTATGACAGCACTACTCAGGAAATAATCTTCTTACCAGCTTCTACTTAAAATTAAATCCCGCCCTGCTAAATAGCCTCATATGTCTAAGCAGTACAGATCAGGAAACTTTATTTTGCAATATGTTTCCTGGCTATTCTCTATTTACTATAGGAGGAAAAAATTCAGAGATTGTCTGGGCATTTCATCCACAGAACTGCAAAATATTTCTGATAAGTTTCAGAATATTCCTAAAGCAAGACTTAAAGCATTTGTGCCTCTTTCCAAAGTTTCCTGCTTATGTTTCATTTTATAATGAAGCTTTCAAAATCCTAATGTGCTTTATTTAAATTAGTCTTTAATAAAATGAATTTTTGCCTCCTAATGAAGTGACTTAGCTCTCAGACAGGAATACAGTAGTATGTATTGTATGTGTGTGTAACATATAACACAGACATGAAACAATCATTTCACAGGAGCAGGGAAACAATGTTGTGCATAGTCAGCCTGGTTCTCAGTGCTTTGCCTTCATGCTTCTACAAATTGGCTACAGAAGGTCAGTATGCTCCACTCTACATTTCTATACATGGAAAACTGTTTCTTTAACAATATCAACTTCATAGTTTTCCTTGTGTGGATTTATAGCTGGTTTGAATTAGGTTTTCTTATTTCAACACATTTCTAATCAGGTGGAATCAACACAATCTAACCTTCTGCACCCAAGCAGAAATCTGCACCAGCTTATCTGAATCTATTCTAAAACTACTTTTAGTTAAACAAACAGTGTATAGACCAGCCTTTACCTTGGTTGTAGCATTTTTATCTATGTATGTTACATCATGTATGACCTTCAGGAAGGAAGTCTTAAATCCAGTCAGCCACTAGGATTTGAAACACCATTTAATATTTAACATAGTGTAACACCTTCAAATGTCACATTAGTCTTAACATTTATTTTGATCTATGAATGAATATTTCCACTGTATGGCAATAAAACCAGCAATCTTTAGTAGATATTGCAATTCTCAAAGAGGACTTAAAAATTGAATCTACCTCAGACTGGCTGGCCAATAAACTACATTAGTCCAGGACAAAGCTGATCTATAGTGGTTACTAGGCAGGAAAAAACAATTTGATTTCATACTCTAAAATCATGGCAAAACATGGTTTACATACATAAACTATTTATATCTAAATAATATTAAGCAAATTCCTGTTCAGGAAATGATCCTATTACATAGAATCAGTGGGACACTTCCAGGTACAGACATATTTTTTTTTTTAGAATCTGTATTTTTTTCTAACTATACATACATGTATAAATGCATAAATATGCATACACCCTTCTGCACCCTTCTTCAAAGCTGCTGATATTAGCATAGTAAATAATATTAAAAAAAACCACAGTTCCCAACCTATGACTCCAGTCTGTACTATACATGCACACACATAATCAACATATAAATAATAACTAGATTGCCAAGACAAGCAGTGAAGAGGATGCAAGAATTGACTATGACATTGACTATGACAGCTATACTGGACATCAAGGTCTTAAAATGAACACTGTTAGGTAAGTTTAACTACAAATGGCATGGCAAGGCTAGGAAAACACCACCCAAGTACTGAAAACAAAATGTAATTTATTCGGTATTTTATGACATAAAGGAACATGTCTATGTTTGATTTAGAAACCTATATGTATATTATTGCCTTTTTACTGCATTCTGTGTCATGCAGATAAAACGCATGATATGGAGGATTCCCTATCCTCTCTCCACCTGGCTGAATGTGGTGACTTAAGGGATAGGGGGGGAATGGCGACAAGTTCCTGCCCGGCGCAGTAGGCGCGTCTCCTCCGTGACTACCCCACCTTCCCAGGTGCCCTTGTATAATAGGTACGAGGCTCTGCAAATGGAACCGAACAATGATGAGGATGATGGTTCTTCTAGCTTGGATGTGTTGCCGAGGTTAAGTCGGCCTATGCCCTGCATCAAAACCACTTCCATAAAGGAAAAAAGATGGGTCATTGTCATAGGAGACTCTCTCCTGAGGGGAACAGAAGGCCAAATATGCAGACCAGATCCACTTCTTAGGGAAGTCTGCTGCCTCCCTGGGGACCAGGTTAAAGATGTGAAGAGTAAACTTCCTACCCTGGTTCAGCCCTCAGATTATTATCCATTATTGATTTTCCAGGTAGGCAGCAATGAAGTTGCAACAAGAAGTCCGAGGGCAATCAGGAGAGACTTCAGGGCCTTGGGATGACTGGTTAAGGGATCAGGAGCACAAGCAGTGTTCTCCTCTATCCTTCCAGTTGCAGGGAATGATGAGGGAAGAAAAAGAAAGACCCAGCAGATCAATACCTGGCTCCGAGCCTGGTGTCACCGGCAGAATTTGGGTTTTTTTGATCATGGGTTGGTCTACAGGACACCAGGCCTGCTGGCGACAGATGGGGTACACCTGTCTCAAAGGGGGAAAAGGATCTTTGCACAGGAGTTAGTTAGCAGGGCTCATTGAAAGAGCTTTAAACTAGATTTGAAGGGGGAAAGGGACAAAAACAGGCTTGCTAGAGATAAGCCTGAGGGCGGCACGCCAATGTTTGAGGGATGGTGTGCTAGCGAGGTCCTTTGGTCTGCCAAAGTGGAGGTAGGGGATGGAGATCCATGTGGCAGCAAAGACACAAGGGTTATTGATGTGTTAGAAACCACGGAAGCACCTGAGAAGAGTCACATAGCAATTAGGGCTTCTCCCCCAAAAAAGGTGGCAGGATCAATACCCAATTGAAGTGCATCTACACCAATGAATACAGCATGGGCAAAAAACAGGATGAGTTGGAAGCCATTGTGCAGCAGGAAAACTATGATATAGTTGCCATCACGGAAACATGGTGGGATGACTCTCATGACTGGAGTGCTGCAATGGATGGCTATATACTCTTCAAAAGGGAGAGGCAAGGAAGGAGAGGCCGTGGGGTAGTCCTGTATGTTAGGGAGTGTTTTGATTGTCTAGACCTTGATGATGGTGACGATAGGGTTGAGTGTTTATGGGTAAGAATCAGGGGGAAGGCCAACAGGGCAGATATCATGGTGGGAGTCTGTTATAAACCACTGTCGTGGTTTAGCCCCAGCTGGCAGCTAAGCACCACGCAGCTGCTCGCTCACTCCCCCCTGGTGGGATGGGGGAGAGAATCGGGAGAGCAAAAGTAAGAAAACTCATGGGTTGAGATAAGAACAGTTTAATAATTGGAACAAAATAATAGTAATAATAATAATGAATTGTAATGAGAAGGAAAACAACGAGAGAGAGAGAGAGAGAAGAACAAAACCCAAGGGAGGGAAAAAAGGGGGAAAAAAATGATAATAATAATAATAATTTAAAAAAAAAATGATACAACTGCTCACCACCCGCCGACCGACGCCCAGCCAGTCCCCGAGCAGCGATCGCTACCCCCCGGCCAACTCCCCCAGTTTATATACTGGGCATGGCATCATATGGTATGGAATAGCCCTTTGGTCAGTTTAGATCAACTATCCTGGCTGTGCCCCCTCCCATTTCTTGGGCACCTGGCAGAGCATGGGGAGCTGAAGAAAAAAAAGTCCTTGACCAGTGTAAACACCGCTTAGCGACAGCCAAAACATCAGCGTGTTATCAATATTATTCTCCTACTAAAATCCAAAGCACAGCACTATACCAGCTACTAGGAAGAAAATTAACTCTATCCCAGCCAAAACCAGGACACTATCCACCCCTTATTCTATACCATTTACGTCATGCCCAGGTTCTACCCTTTCTAATACAATTAATCACCACCACTTTTCCTGTCTCTTGATATATATATATATATATATATGTACACACAGTTATCATTCCCTTTGTCCATGGGCCATCATTCTAAAATGTTTATTAAGTTAATTTAGTCCATGACTTTGGGCTCCATCTGTCATAATAGTCCTTCATGGCAGAAGAGATGGTGTGTGGTGTTGGATTGTTGCATGCTGAAGCCAGTTCTGGTTCCATCACCACTGCACTTTGCTTGCTTTCATCAAAGTTCATTCTTCACTAATCTGGGTGATCCTTATTAAAATACCATTGATATGGTGTATAGTAACCATAAAAGTGATGACACACAGTATTATACAGCAATTAACATCATACCATTTAGTTCATTGGCTATTCTCACCCAAAATCAAATCCCCTTGAGGTACACATCAGACTTCCCCATCCTTTCGCATTACCCCCCAAGTGCACCCAGGTCCTTGAGCAAAAGCAATCCCACGAACGGGCTTGCCTTTGCCCGAGGCAGGAGCAACCCAGACTGTCTTCCCCAGCATGTTTTTTATGTGTACTACAGGGACCTTATCCCCTTCTACAGTGTGTAAAAGTTTTGATTGGGCAGGGCCAGCTCGACTGACAGATCCTCTAGAGTTGACTAGCCAGGTGGCCTTTGCTAAATGTGTATCCCAATGTTTGAATGTCCCACCACCCAGTGCTCTCAGTGTAGTCTTTAACAGTCCATTGTATCGTTCGATTTTCACAGAGGCTGGTGCATGATAGGGGATGTGATATACCCACTCAATGCCATGCTCTTTGGCCCAGGTGTCTATGAGGTTGTCTCGGAAATGAGTTCCGTTGTCTGACTCAATTCTTTCTGGGGTGCCATGTCACCATAGGACTTGCTTTTCAAGGCCCAGGATAGTGTTCTGGGCAGTGGCATGGGGTACAGGGTATGTTTCCAGCCATCCGGTGGTTGCTTCCACCATTGGAAGCACATCACGCTTGCCTTGGTGGGTTTGTGGGAGTGTGATATAATCGATCTGCCAGGCCTCCCCATATTTATATTTCAGCCATCGTCCTCCATGCCACAGAGGCTTTAACTGCTTGGCTTGTTTGATTGCAGCACATGTTTCACATTCATGGATAACCTGTGCAATAGTGTCCATGGTCAAGTCCACCCCTCGATCGTGAGCCCATCTATATGTTGCATCTCTTCCTTGATGGCCTGAGGTGTCATGGGCCCACCAAGCTATAAATAATTCACCCTTATGTTGCCAGTCCAGATCCACCTGGGCCACTTCAATTCTAGCAGCCTGATCCACCTGCTGCTTGTTTTGATGTTCCTCAGTGGCCTGACTCTTGGGTACATGAGCATCTACGTGATGTACTTTTACAACCAGGTTCTCTACCCGGGCAGCAATATTTTGCCACAATGCTGCAGCCCAGATGGGTTTACCTCTGCGCTGCCAATTGTTCTGCTTCCATTGCTGTAACCACCCCCACAGGGCATTTGCCACCATCCATGAGTCAGTATAGAGATAGAGCACTGGCCACTTTTCTCATTCAGCAATGTCTAAAGCCATCTGAATGGCTTTTACTTCTGCAAATTGGCTCGATTCACCATCTCTTTCAGCAGTTTCTACCACTTGTCATATAGGACTCCATACAGCAGCCTTCTACCTCCGATGTTTTCCTACAATACGACAGGACCCATCAGTGAACAGGGCATATTGCTTTTCATTTTCTGGTAGTTTATTGTACAGTGGGGCCTCCTCAGCACACGTCACCTCCTCCTCTGGCGATATTCCAACATCTTTGTCTTCTGGCCAGTTGATAATTACTTCCAAGATTCCTGGGCGATTGGAGTTTCCTATCTGAGCCCGTTGTGTGATCAGTGCAACCCACTTACTCTACATAGCATCAGTTGCATGATGTGTAGAGGGGACCCTCCCTTTGAACATCTAGCCCAGCACTGGCAGTCAGGGTGCCAGGAGGAGCTGTGCTTCAGTACCAACCACTTCTGAAGCAGCTCGAACCTCTTCATATGCTGCCAATATCTCTTTTTCAGTTGGAGTATAGCAGGCCTTGGATCCTCTGTATCCCCGACTCCAAAACCCTAAGGGTCGACCTCGAGTCTCCCCTGGTGCTTTCTGCCAGAGGCTCCAGGTAGGGCCATTCTCCCCGGCTGCAGTGTAGAGCGCATTTTTTACGTCTTGCCCTGCCCGAACTGGCCCAAGGGCTACTGCATGAACTGTCTCCCATTTAATTTGTTCAAAGGCTTGTTGTTGCTCAGGGCCCCATTTGCAATTGTTCTTCTTCCGGGTCACTTGATAGAGAGGGCTTATGATCAGACTGTAATTTGGAATATGCATTCTCCAAAAACCCAGAACGCCTAAGAAAACTTGTGTTTCCTTTTTGCTAGTTGGTGGAGACATGGCTGTTATTGTGTTAATCACATCCATTGGGATCTGACGATGTCCATCCTGCCATTTTATTCCTAAAAACTGGATCTCCTGTGCAGGTCCCTTGACCTTCCTTTGGTTTATGGCACAACCGGCTTTCAGGAGGATCTGGACTATTTTCTTCCCTTTCTCAAAAACTTCCTCTGCTGTATTGCCCCACACAATAATGTCATCAATGTATTGCAGATGTTCTGGAGCTTTGCCCTGTTCCAGTGCAGTCTGAATCAGTCCATGGCAAATGGCAGGGCTGTGTTTCTACCCCTGGGGCAGTTGATTCCAGGTGTACTGAACAGCCCACCAAGTGCAAGCAAACTGTGGCCTGCACTCTGCTGCCAAAGGGATTGAGAAAAACACATTAGCAATATCAATTGTAGCATACCATTTGGCTGCTTTTGACTCCAGTTCGTATTGCAGTTCCAGCATGTCCGGCACGGCAGCACTCAGTGGCAGCGTGACTTCATTCAGGCCACGATAGTCTACTGTTAGCCTCCACTCTCCATTAGACTTTTGCACTGGCCATATAGGACTGTTAAAAGGTGAACGAGTCTTAGTGATCACTCCTTGGATCTCCAGTCGATGAATCAGCTCATGGATGGGAATCAGGGAGTCTTGGTTGGTGCGATATTGCCTCCAGTGCACTGTTGTGGTAGCGATTGGCACCTGTTGTTCTTCAACCCTCAGCAACCCCACAACAGAAGGGTCCTCCGAGAGACCGGGCAAGGTAGATAGCTGTTTAATTTCCTCCGTCTCCAAGGCAGCTCTACCAAAAGCCCACCAGTACCCTTTTGGGTCCTTGAAATACCCTCTCCTGAGGTAGTCTAGTCCAAGGATGCACGGAGCCTCTGGGCCAGTCACAATGGGGTGCTTTTGCCACTCATTCCCATTTAGGCTCACTTTGGCCTCCAGTACAGTCAGCTGTTGGGATCCCCCTGTCACTCCACAAATACAGATGGGTTCTGCCCCTTTATAGCTTGATGGCATTAGGGTACACTGTGCACTGGTGTCCACTAGACCCTTATACTCCTGTGGGTCTGATGTGCCAGGCCATCAAATCCACACAGTCCAGTAAACCCGGTTGTCCCTTTCCTCCACCTGAATGGAGGCAGGGCCCCCCTAATCCTGGTCATAATATTCATTACCCATTTTTTGTGTATGTGAGTCAGGAGCTCCTTCATGAAAATCAGGAGTAAGATCAGCCCTTCTACTCTGTCTGGGGAACTTCCCACTGGAAACCGGAGCAGCAATTTTCCTGGAAGAACCCCCTTTGGTGATTGTTTTTCCTTGCAACACATGTACCCGCGCCTCTAGGGTTCAAGTAGGTTTTCCATCCCACTTCCTCATGTCCTCTCCGTGGTCACGCAAGTAAAACGATAGGGTGCCCCGTGGTGTGTACCCTCTATATCCTCTCTCTTGATCAAAAGAACGCTGACTCCTAATAGCTGAGACACTGGTCTGTATAGGTGGGGAGTAGGACATATCTTCTTTGAGTCGCTGGACCTTCCAGGACAGTTTCTCCACAGCCGAGACAAGGGAGGAAGAGATACTTTCTTCGTATTCCCGGAGGTTACTAGCAGCTTCATCCACTGTTGGACCGTCTCCATCTTTCCAGGTCAGTATTGCCAATGAGTTGGCACACGACGGTGGTGCATTCCATACCAACTTCCACCACATAGGTCTTGTGGACTGGACCTCGTCTGGATCGGTGGGTGACCGCACATCGTCCAGATCACCATAAATCACTTCCAGCACAGCTAATTCCCTCAGGTACTGGATACCTCTCTCCATGACAGTCCATTTCCCGGGGCGATATACAACATCTTCCTTGAAGGGATATCTCTCTTTTATAGCTGACAGGAGTCACCTCCAGAGGCTGCGGGCTGGTTCCCCTTTTCCAATTGCTTTGTCAATGCCCCCTTCCCTAGAAAGGGATCCCAGCTGCTTGGCTTCGTTACCCTCTAGTTCCAGGCTACTGGCCCCACTATCCCAGCATCGGAGCAGCCAGGTGACAATGTGCTCCCCTGGACGACGGCTGAAATCTTTTCTCATATCTCGCAGCTCACTCAGGGATAGGGATCGGGTGGTTTCCATCTCGTTTACGAGTTCTTCCTCTTCCTCTTCCTCTCCCTATGATGGCCCTGCTCTTTCATCTTCCCTTTCTAAACGAGCTGACTTTCGCTTCCAGGATTTCTTTTTATGTATAGGGGCGAGTGATACGGACACGGGTTGGTTCCCTGTTTGAACCGCAGTGCTTGTAACAGAGTTGTCCGGAGCAGCTGCAGCTGCAGTGCCTGTCGCAGGGGGGGCTGCAGTAGCTGCAGTGCCTGTCATTTTGTCACCAGATCCTTGAGGGTTCTGAATAGTGTTGAACAGGGCTCGGTAGGCATGGGCCAGACCCCAGCACATTGCAGTGATTTGTGTCTCCCTAGATTTGGCAGGGTGACGACGTACTTTTTCCAAATAGTCTACTAATTTTTCAGGATTCTGCACTTGTTCAGGGGTGAAGTTCCAAAACACTGGAGCTGCCCAGTAACTCAGACATTTGCCCATGCTATCCCACACACCCTGCCACTCATAACTATCCAGCCTTGGGGCAGATCTCTGAATTATGTTCTTAAATTGCTTACTAACCTTGGACAAGATTGAAACAATATTCCCAAGCAATACCAATAGAAGTATCTTAACTACCCAAGGTTGTTCAAAATACTGAAAAGTTATTGTAATGAAGGAGGAAGCATTGTAGAAGAAAGTAGTGAAGGTACAATTCTGCATTTCCTCCATAAAAAACCTCTCAGAGGAAGAGGTATAATTGCGAATTGTCTCCATAAGATGATACCCGACATGCAGTAACAGTTTCAGTACAGCACTTAGATACCAAAATAAACCCAAGGTCACTGTTTTAATAACAAATCTCACAGGCAAAACATCACCAATTAAAGCAGAGCACAGCAAACTGCAAAAAACAACACCGATCTTTAACATGTACAGCAAAAAAATGAGCATGGTGCAGATCAGGTAAACCCATATTGAGAACAGATGGATCAATATCACGTCCCACAACTACTAACAGATCTAAATTCCTTAATACGCTCTGGTTAATCTGTTATTATCTCAAACCCTTTGAGCCCCACGTTGGGCACCATAAAGGACTGTCGTGGTTTAGCCCCAGCTGGCAGCTAAGCACCACGCAGCTGCTCACTCACTCCCCCCCAGTGGGATGGGGGAGAGAATCGGAAGAGCAAAAGTAAGAAAACTCGTGGGTTGAGATAAGAACAGTTTAATAATTGGAACAAAATAATAGTAATAATAATAATGAATTGTAATGAGAAGGAAAACAACGAGAGAGAGAGAGAGAGAAGAACAAAACCCAAGGGAGGGAAAAAAGGGGGAAAAATTGATAATAATAATAATAATTAAAAAAAAAAAATGATACAACTGCTCAGCACCCGCCGACCGACGCCCAGCCAGTCCCCGAGCAGCGATCGCTACCCCCCGGCCAACTCCCCCAGTTTATATACTGGCCATGACATCATATGGTATGGAATAGCCCTTTGGTCAGTTTAGATCAACTATCCTGGTTGTGCCCCCTCCCATTTCTTGGGCACCTGGCAGAGCATGGGGAGCTGAAGAAAAAAAGTCCTTGACCAGTGTAAACACCGCTTAGTGACAGCCAAAACATCAGCGTGTTATCAATATTATTCTCATACTAAAATCCAAAGCACAGCACTATACCAGCTACTAGGAAGAAAATTAACTCTATCCCAGCCAAAACCAGGACACTATCCACCCCTTATTCTATACCATTTACGTCATGCCCAGGTTCTACCCTTTCTAATACAATTAATCACCACCACTTTTCCTGTCTCTTGATATATATATATATATATATGTACACACAGTTATCATTCCCTTTGTCCATGGGCCATCATTCTAAAATGTTTATTAATTTCATTTAGTCCATGACTTTGGGCTCCATCTGTCATAATAGTCCTTCATGGCAGAAGAGATGGTGTGTGGTGTTGGATTAAGAAAATTAACTCTATCCCAGCCGAAACCAGGACAACCACCCAACCAGGATGAAGAGGCAGATGAAATATTCTATAAGCAGCTGGGAGAAGTCTCACGATCGATAGCCCTTGTTCTCATGGAGGACTTCAACTTACCAGATGTCTGCTGGAAATACAAGACAGCGGAGAGGAAACAGTCTAGGAGGTTCCTGGAGTGTGTGGAAGATAACTTCCTGGCACAGCTGGTGAATGAGCCAACTAGGGAAGGCACCCCGCTGGACCTGTTGTTTGTTTGCAAACACAGAAGGATTTGTGGGTGACGTGATAGTTGGAGGCCGTCTTGGGCACAGCGATCATGAAATTATAGAGTTCTTGATTCTTGGAGAAGTAAGGAGGGGAGTTAGCAGAAGTGCTACCTTGGACTTCTGGAGGGCAGACTTTGGCCTATTTAGGGGCCTGGTGGACAGAGTCCCTTGGGAAGCAGTCCTGAAGGGCAAAGGAGTCCAGGACTGCTAACTTCAAAGTTTTCAGGAGCTTCCCCACAGAGCCTGGGGAACGGCTCCCTTCATTCTCCTCTAACTTCCATGTGCAACTAAAGCTATGAACAATGCTGAAGCAGCAGCACCTGTAACACTGGGCTTCTGCACATAAGCATGCTTGGCGAAAGCTGTGCCCCCCACCCAGCCCACTGGGTTTGGCAGAAGGATCATAATGCTGAACTATCACATATTATTCAGATCACACAGTTCTATCATGCAGGACCCAAACAGGCAGCCTGATGGCAGTAACAGTACCAATCTAGAGCCAAATCCTATGCTTTTTGATCAGACCTCCCATCGCCTTTGACAAGAACAGAAAGTCATAACGGGAAATAGATCCTCAGCAACTGCGGACTTTTCCTTTAAAATGGGCATGATGAAATGAACTAGCACGTTCCCCATCAGCATTTGATCTAGTGTTTTAGATAAACCAGAGAAAAGGGAAGGATAAGTTTGCTGGGAGGCTGTAGGCAGTTTCGTTCCAGAAGTTTAAAAGAACCTGGCATTAGATGTAAAGTAAAAATTAAATTCAAAAAATTCCTCTTCACCTGATCCTTCAGGATGAGGTGTTGTTGACATGGATGATATAGCAATATTCATCAAAGCACCAGCTCCTTTAGGAGGAAGGAAATGCCCTTACCTGTGCTTTCACAGAGGAATTTTAATAAAGAGCACCCAGAGCTGTAGACACTGCTCCTACACTGGCATGTAAAGCACATATCTTAAAGTTAACAGTTGGCTTTTTTGAGATCTCCAGTTCTGAGGTCAGGCTAGTTCTCATTAGTAGTACAGCACAGATAGATACATTGAATACACAAATGCATGCCAGCAATTTTGCACCGCGGGTTTGTACAATATCTTCAATTTGTTATGAAGTGTTTGGGAGGTAGGCAGGTTGTGACCTGTCAGCAATTCAAGTGTGAAGCTTGTCTTTCTGGACAAAGGGTCTATTTCATGGTTAACTGCGATTCCAGGAATATCCTTCCAGGTCTATCTTCTATAGCTAAAAAGCCAACTGCTGGATTATCTTAACTATTCACATTTAGTAGTAAGTAGGGCTGCCTGGGAAGTAGACAAAGGCAGAGTTTCATAGAAATCCCAAAATAGATGTTCACTTTATCATAACAATGTTAAAATGCAATGTTGTCTTGCTAATATCTTACTCTAACATCAATCTACCTTGCAGGGTAGATTAGGCAGTGGTAATAAAATAAAGGAGAAAGATTGATTTCAAAGTCTCAGGCTCAGGAGAGCCAGTCTTTTCTACTTTGACTTTACTGATAGGATATATCTATATCAATAACTTCACAAATCCTGTAAGATTTAAGTGTATAGATAAATTAAATGGTCTGATGTCAAACGATCATTATTTCTAATTGTCAAGACTTGTGTACTCCCTAAAATAACCAGAAAACCAGCTTATTATAATGCCATAAAATAAGAATATTACACTACACTTTAATTTGGAAAACTTCAGTAAGCAGAAGACTTAAACCCTAAGGCAATTCAAGTACTTAAATGCTATCTATTTTATTTGCTATAGGAAGGAAAAAGAGTGAGTCATCCAAGCTGATATTATTTTCCACCATAGACAAGTTTATACTTCAGTGTGAGCAGGATTGAAAGTGTCAAAAGAAAACATTATCTGTTACAGTCTGTTGCTAAATTCTAACTAACTAATCCACCTAATGGATCCTATACAAAAAAAAAAAGATATTGGAAGCAAAGCATTTTTATGCATTTAGGTTGATATCCTGCATCCTACTTCATGAAGGTAGAGCTCGGTAAAAAACTACATTTAATTAGTAACACTAAAGGAGCTTACACAAAGAGGTTTTTCTAGAGTTAAACCCTATAGCTGGTAGTTGCTAAATGGACTCAAATTTTAAAGTACTCTGAGCATAGGAGTTTAACTGGTTCTAAATGGAGTGATCAGTCACATCAGATGTAAGGCAGGCAAGGAAGTTATTTTTCACTCTATAGCTCATAGATGTGAGGAAGCAGCAAGCCCTATCTACCTTACAAAATTTAACATTGCACATTTATGAGTGCAGTTGAACTGGTTTTGAATATAATTGTAAAGGAAGATAGGACCAAAACATTTACCACCATTTACCAGAGATACTATATAGTTCTATATATGCATCTCCATTACAGTTTCTGAATAGTGAATGCAAAGCTGAGCATCAGCTGAGTGTGTCTATACTTGCACTAAAGAACATTTGACTACTTTTCTACTTCAGCTGTTGATGATATGCTGGAGGATACACAATAGGAGATTTAATACACATAGACAAGTTTTTGCAAATCATGTTTTCATTATCACACTCCATAATGCAAAAGTTAACAATTTTGCTTTGAATTATTTGTCTCCTATTCATTTCTTTTCCCTGTGCAGTAATACGGCAGTTTATCCCTGTTCTTGTCCTTGAAATACTGCATGCTTCGTAGACTTTCTGCTTGGGAACAGAAACCTTAAAACTAAGTACAAAACAAGATGAACACTTTTTTTCCCACATAATTTCCCTGTGTTTGGAGTTCTTAGTTCCTTCCTCACCTTTGAGAGAGGTAACACAAGCTAAGAGGAACCACAGGCACCAGGAAAACAAATTTATCTTGTGTAAACAAAGCTTTAATCTTGTCATCTCCATGTGCAGTATATCTTGCTTTACTAGTTTTCAGTTACAATTAATGTTTGTTACAATTAATGTTTACAACTAATACCTACTTTTATTGTTTTTCTCATTCCTTTAAGGACACATTGCAGAGAAGAAAGACAAGTTCATTTCAGTATTCATTTCTGTGCTGACAGGAGTCAGCTGGACTCTGTATCATTTGTGCAGAATCCCTTGGAGAGGGAAGTTACAGGACAGAACCACAAATCTCCTACCCTCAGGTACATTGGGCTTAGTGCAGTCCTCTTCACCAGTGGTAAGAAGGCAGGAAGACCTGAGTGCAGTGCCTAAACTAGTACAACCCAACCAGATTTTGCTGCTTATGAGACTTGTCTAACTCCCCATAATACAATTGGCATATTCCTTCCAAATGTAAATATTTGAGAAATATTGAGAGCTTTTGTGCCCAGCAATGTATTGTTAAGGCCACTCTGCCCTCAAATCCATCAGTGTTGCTGCTGTTATGCTCACTGCCACCTCCACTGAGCTTTCACACCTGAGAGAGAACAGAAAATAATGGTCTTGGGTGGATGTCTAAATGTCAACACAAGTATTTTTCATGTGGTTTTCTTCTTCAATGCTAGCGCTCTTGATTAAATAACTTTCTGGTAACATCAGATCTCAGGTACAGGCACAGATGTTGCAAGTGTACATTATTGCCTAGGTGACTAGAAATAAGCAAAAGCTAAAAATAGTTAGCTAGAAGTAGCTAAAAATAAATAATGAGAACTGAAATAAAAGAGTAGCAAAGGACATTTCAGTGATAAAGGCAAGACCAGGCATGGTAAAATCATTTGGACAATTTATTTCATTACTAAGTTACAGTCATATTAGCTCTAACAAGTGCAGATTTGAAAAGGTTGATAATTTATATATGTTGGCTAATCTGAATTAAGCATGCCAACAGTTTGTTAGGTTATAAAAGTCAGACATATTGATTAAAAAATAGTGTCAGATAATATTTTTCATTCTTTTAGTTTTCCCTAGGTATTCTCTATCCATTCAAGAAGCATTTTTCCTCACCAGGTCTTGAATTTAGATGACATTAACAGGAGATCTAATTCAGGAACAGCTTCCATTTCTACCTGCATGATGACACTTAATAATAGGTTTCTATTGCATTTTACTGTCACATAAAAATGCTGGTATACACACAGTCTGATAATGTTAGAAAGTATCTAGACATCACTAATGCAGGATAGTGTCAGCTGTTCACTTCATTCTGCATTTGAAGGTAGAAACTTGATACATTGTCTTGCCAAAAAAAAAAAAAAAGTAATTTTCACTCGGGAAAAAGGGACATGACTGAAACAATCTAAAAGGGTTAAAAGCAACCCTAGAGACCTTGCTGTAATCTCAAATATTTCTGTTTAGCTTGCTGTCCCTCATTATTTGCCTATGCTTTTCAAAGCTATTGATTTTCAACATCTTTTCTTTTAAACAGCTATGGGCCGCATTAATATGTTCACCTATATATGTTCATGTATATGTTCACCTTTGTTTCTTGTCTCATCTGGAATTTGTTATAGTGCATATAAAGACATTTTTATGTTGTAGCTGTTCTTGTAGACAGCCCTGCCCAAACTTCACCATGCTGAGTCAGTGAGTTGCAGAGCATAATGGCATAAGAAGAAATTGCATTTTGATATAATTTTTTCTTTTGTTATTGGGTATCATCAAAAGTAAATGTGAGGATTTATTTCAATTTTTAAGTAAAGACTTGCATAAGCCTTTAATCTTACATAGCTTGGCTTCCAGGTTGGTTTGATAAATATTTGAGTTTACTTTGTCATTATTATTTTACATAAACCACTGTAATTGTTTAAAGTGGTTGTTTTCATCTAACTACTTTTTCTTCTTATCCCTCCCCCCAAAACATATGAAAAGAGTAAAGCATTTGATTTTTCTGTTCTGAAGAATAGGTTTAGAAAAGTTTAAAGCAGCTATTACACTTGAATCAGCTAGCCTTTGCAGGTCCACGAAAGGTGAAGGCACAGCATTTCATGAAAGGGAGTTAAAAATGCAAATAGAATTTGTCTTTTTTCCTCCTTCCCTTATAAAAGACAGGTTTTACCCATTTTCTTTAAAAACTACCACAGATAGAAACAAGATTCTCATCCTGTCAGTAGAAAAAAAATGGATGTTATTTCCACCAATGCCAATTCCTGTGGCATGGCTACAGCAAGAATCTGCTGTTCAATTTGAACTTTCTTTTCAACCCTTGCTCTGTTGGACATAGACACTGAAAAAAACAGGGGTTCCTTACCCACACCGGCTGCACACTGTACTGATAGTGCTAGAAGGAGGATTATGACTAGAGCCCTGGGGATTAGGGGTTCAGGGTTCCTGGTGAGGCCACAGATTTCCTGTGTGTGCTTGACTAAATCATCAAGGTTCAGTGAGCCAGATTTTTTTCTTAAGTATTTCAGTACTTCATCATGTAGATTGACACTTAATACCTCCAAATAACACACATGTTCCTTCATTTCCTGCACTGCTAAGTGGGGATAATGCCATCTTTTCCCAATGGAGTGGTGTGAAGCTCAGTCATTAACATATGTAAAATAATCTGAAAATCTCACATTGAAATCTGTGGAGACCAATAAAGCACACTTGTATTCTTGTTTACAATTTCCTCAGGCACAATAGTCTTTCCAGAAGATGATTATTTAAAGAATGACCAAGTTCTATTTCAAATGTTTGACCAAACTATAAGAAGTTCCACTTCATGCTATGTGTAAAATCAGCACAGTGTATTAAAATGACATTTAGTTTCTTTGCCACATATACTGGAAACATGTATCTTGATTCACTGAAGAAAAAGAAAGTCTGGGAGAGGCACGTTGGAAAAAGTGAAAGAAGTCATATACTGCTAAAGCAGTGCACATTTTTCAGAATTCAAATAGTTATATGCAGTAAAAATTTACACCATACCTTCAAATCTTTTGTTATTCTGTGAAACAATGAGACTTTGTGAAAATAGATTTATGTCCACTCTTATTTTTACCTAAGTGCTTATACCAAACTAATGGAAATGTAACTTCAGATTTTGTGGAGAGTGTTATTCCTCTTAGGTAGTTGGTATGCTTCAGTATATAGCATTTGGTATGTTAAAGACTCATTTTTATAATGAGAAGAAAACTGTGAAATAACAAAATGCTAAACTATTTTTAGCTAGAATAAAATGATCTTATCTTGTGCATAGTTAAGTCACAGAATAAATAGGTTTAGAGTATTGCTACCATAGTGCCATGTCAACTTTAGCTAGGTTTAGCTCAAGTGATGTATAGATTTTCAGTGTAATGTAGCATACTTAAACAGGTGTGTCACCTGCTTCTTTTTGAACCTATCACAGAATCCAATTCCTGAACTGTAACAGGAATGAAATGCATCATCTCTGTGTTATGGTTTTAGTATATAAGGGATTTAAATGGTTAATTTATTAATTGATGTTATAAGAAAGTTAAGGATATTAGTATTCTATTGCATAACTACTTTAGAGATAGTCAAAAGGCATGAATCTAAAGAAACTCCTGATCTGCTGACTCCATAACCATATTAAAATATATACTAAAATAATAACCTTTGATCATATTCATGGAATCTTTCACTTGCAGCTTAAAGGCATCATATGATCAGTCTTTTTTTTATCTGGGAATACAGTAGCATGTGAATGTACATCTCCAATTGTGAGGTAGATTCACACAATTCTGTTATGAAGCACCAACTAACAAAACACCTTCTAATATGACCATTTCAAAGCAAAAATCTTAGTCCCAGCTGGCCCCCCTGGCAGTTCTCCACGACACAGGTCCAGAGTGAGGAATTCCCCCTCTGAGCTCTACATCCCAAATACCTGCTTTGTCAGTGGCTTCATCTCCTTACAGGAAGCTCCTGCTGCTTGTTCGGTTTGCTTAGGCTCCTCCATCCAGGCAGATTACCTGGAAGCGATGCCCCTGCCTGAGCCAGAGATGGTGTGTCTTTACAAATCTTTCTGCCCTCTGTGTTTATACATTTTTTTAATATGTCATTTATATATATTTGCGCTCTCTTTTTTTTTTTTGAGACTTTCTAAACAAAGTTAGCATCTCCTGGTCATCTGCCATATACAGTTTCCTCTGCAGTATATGCACTTTTGCCATGTACAGACTGTTTTAATGTCAATGTCCTTGGTAAACTACAAAAGTCAGCATATCAATATATTTATATGTAATAACTGGAGAATGAAACCAACATGGAAAGATTAATGTTGGATTCTTGAAGCTATAAGACTTTGGGGAAGCTTTTTAAACTTTGTGTCCCCATATGAGAAAAGGAATCCAAATCAGCCAATATAGTACAGAAATTTAGATCTCATTAGAATATTTTTATTTCTCCTTTTTCTCCCACAGCCCAAATGCATAGGAAGACAGACTTGGGACCTCATATTCTGGTATTCTACATCAACCTCAGGAGAAAAACACTTGCTTCTCAGCAGAGGAGGACAGATATTGTCTGTCCCAGCCAGTGAGCAATGACTCACTTCCTACCCAAGTCCTTTTCTCATTGAATTCAAGAACCATTTAGTGCTACTGTAAAAAAACCAGTAGCAAACCATGGCAATTGAGGTGGAGGAATGAGATGTAGCTGCAGCTGGGAAGCTACAGCCACAATTCCAAAAGGAGAAACAAAGTGTGGAGCAGGTTAGAGGTCCCCTAGTGAGGGGTAAAGCAACCTGCCTGCTGATTAGACTTATAATTTAGGGAGAGGTTTTCTCTCTTAGAGAGCAGGAAGCATTACCCTAAGTCTATCCAGCTCTCTTAGTACTACCTGCACTTTCTATATGAGCACTAACAATATGCTAAAGGTGACCCATAGAAGTTCAGAAGTGACTTCAGTATGCTGGAAGCTCAGTTGGAGTAATAAAGGTAGAAATAAACACATGAGTAAAGGTCAGTCAGGGACAAACACATTCTGGAAACAAGCACTGTTTTGTACCTGGGGTCAACTGGAAAGCTTTAGCCTCTTTAAAAAAGAATGTCCCAGGAAGAACTGTAGCAAAAAGCTGGGTCCATCTCTGTATTGGGTTTGCGTGGCAAGGTTTGGGAGGGGGGGGGCTACAGGGGTGGCTTCTGTGAGAAGATGCCAGAAGCTTCCCCTATGTCCAATAGAGCCAATGCCAGCCAGCTCAGAGATGGACCCGCGACTGGCCAAGGCTGAGCCAATCAGTGATGCTGGTAGCGCCTCTGTGATGATAACATATTTAAGAAGGGGGAAAAAAAATGCTGCACAACAGCATCCAGGAGAGAGGAGTGAGAATATGTGAGAGAAACAACTCTGCAGACACCAAGGTCAGTGAAGAAGGAGGGGGAGGAGGTGATCCAGGCACCAGAGCAGAGAATCCCCTGCAGCCCATGGTGAAGACCATGGTGAGGCAGGCTGTCCCCCTGCAGCCCATGGAGGTCCACGGTGGAGCAGATATCCACCTGCAGCCTGTGGAGGACCCCACGCCGGAGCAGGTTGATGTGCCTGAAGAGGCTGTGACCCCTTGGAGAGCCTGCGCTGGAGCAGGCTTCTGGTAGGACCTATGACCCCGTGGGTCACACACTGCACTCTGGAGCAGTCTGTTCCTGAAGGACTACACCCTGTGGATAGAACACTTGGAAAGGACCCATGCTGGAGCAGTTCATGAAGAACTGCACCCCGTGGGAAGGACCCACGTTGGAGAAGTTCGTGAAGAACTGTCTCCCGTAGGAGGGGCCATGCGCAAGAGCAGGGGAAGAGTGTGAGGAGGAAGGAGCAGCAGAGACAACATATGATGAACTGAGCACAACCCCCATTCCCCATCCCCCTGCGTCACTCAGGGGAAGGAGGTAGAGAATTCAGGAGTAAAGTTGAGCCCAGGAAGAAGAGAGGGGTGGGGGGAATGTGTTTTAAGATATGGGTTTTGTGCCAGTTTTGGCTGAAATAGAGTTAATTTTCTTCATAGAAGCTGGTATGGGGCTATGTTTTGGATTTGTGCTGAAAACAGTTTTGATAATACAGGGATGTTTTAGTTGTTGCTGAGCAGTGCTTACACAGAGTCAAGTCCTTTTCTGCTTCTCACACCACCCCACCAGCAAGTAGGCTGGGGGTACACAAGAAGTTGGGAGGGGACACAGCTGGGACAGCTGATGCCAAATGACCAAAGGGCTATTCCATACCATATGACATCATGCTCAGCATATAAAGCTGGGGGAAGAAGAAGGAAGGGGGGGACGTTCAGAGTGATGGTGTTTGTCTCCCAAGTGACCGTTATGCGTGATGGAGCCCTGCTTTCCTGGAGATGGGTGAACACCTGCCTGCCAATGGGAAGTAGTGAATGAATTCCTTGTTTTGTTTTGCTTTGCTTGCGTGCACAGCTTTTGCTTTACCTATTAAACTGTCTTTATCTCAACACACGAGTTTTCTTACTTTTACTCTTCTGATTCTCTTCCCCATCCCATTGTGGGGGGAGTGAGCGAGTAGCTGTGTGGTGCTTAGTTGCCGGCTGGGGTTAAACCACGACAGTTTTATTTCTCATTACCCTACTCTGATTTAATTGGTAATAAAATAAATTAATTTCCCCAAGTTGAGTCTCTTTTGCATGTGACGATAATTGGTGAGTGATCTCCCTGTCCTTATCTTGACCCACGAGCCTTTCGTCGTATTTTTCTCCCCATCCAGCTGAGGAGGGGGAGTGATAGAGCAGCTTGGTGGGCACCTGGCATCCAGCCAAGGTTAACCCACAACACTCTCCCAAAGACAGGGAGAGAAATGACCAGGTACAGATTCTCAGACCTAGGAAGGAAGGCTTTAAATTTTGAAAGGGGCCGGTGATAAAAAACTACAAGAAAGCAAAATATAGTAATAGCCTAGTCAGAGAATTAGCTTCTAAGAGAAAAGAGAAGGCAGTAAGAAGACCATATGGGTGATAGGGATAAGACTTATTGGATCACATTACATTGGATCTCTACATATGTCAGAAGTATAGGAAATAAAGAGAAGCAATGAGCTACTTAGCATGCAGCCAAAGCCATGACAGAACTGACATCAAGGAAATGTGGTAGAACAAACTGTGAGATGAGTACTGGTATAATAGTACAAATTATTCACAAGGAACAGAAGGGAAAAATTCAATAATATACTTTTTCAGTATATGTACTTATTCTGAGCATCAAGAACAGGTGAAAGGGTAAAGAAAAGTGTGATTGAAGAAGAGTAATGATATCATGGCAGGGTTCTATCTCTAGCTAACTTTGGGAGAGATGTAGTAAGTCTAATGCTACATCATTTTATGTCCCAGCCATTTAAACACCCTCTTAGAAAAACTTGACAAGAGATAGTTGGATAAAACAAAGGAAAAGTATTAAAAACTAAGAATTGAATAAGTATCTAAAGGTGGAAGGTAATTTGCACAAGTTTAATGAGAAATTAGGTGTTATTCTAAGAAATGGAAACATCAATAGAGGGATAATGTACAACAGAAAAGTAGACTTCAGTAAACTCTGGAAATTGATAGATAGTATCTATTGATAGCCTGAGGATTAATGGAGCACTATCTGTAATTTAAGAAGAGGTGTTCAAAGCACAGCAGCAAAGTGTGACCCTGAAAAAAGAAAAGATAGGTTATGCATTTAGAGTGCCTTAATGGTAAGAGACTTATAAGCCCCATAAGACCTGTTAGGAGCTTTTTAATTATTTAAAAATAAGAAAGAACTTAAAATTGGAAGGCACATAGCTGAAGGTAGCCATCAGAGCCCAAGCATATGATGTAAAAATAAAAACTACAGGCAATCTCACTTTCAACTGCGAAGACACATAAAAAATAAAAATAAAAAGTTCCACAAATATATTAGAAATCAGAATATGCAAAGGAAATTAAAAGAGGCTGAAAACAAATAATGAGACATGATATATTTTCTGCTCCAGTCCTCACACATATAGGTACCCTAGGTGCATTTATTCTGTTAAATAAAAGGTAGTTGTGGAATGCTCTCTGTCCCCAAAAGGCAGCTGATATTAGTGAAAGCCTCTTTGGAAGTACTTGTATTTATGAACAAACCTTTTCTTTTATGAAACTATAAAAATTATAACTAGTGTCACATAATAGATTTTGGATGGCATTCCATATTGTATGTGGCAACTGGTACAGTAAAGCTGGATGTCCAAACACTGGATTCAGAGATGTAATGCAAAACTTTCAGTTCACACTGTTTTTACTCCTTTCTCTCAAACCTTAATTTTTCCAGCAGTTTTCAGTAGTTTTAACACTGATACTCCTCTATAAAAATATTAAATATGCCTCTTTATTACTAATTAATGATATAGGTAAATATATATCTTAGAGTTGCCTTTACCAATGTCCTCCACACTACAAAACTTGGGTTACAGTGCTTCTGTTTGGATTCAGCAAGAGAATATGAATGGGATTCAGAAACACTTCAGAGACTTTGGAGGAAAGGATCACAACTAACAATGATCAGAATGCTTTACAACAAATTGCAAAAATGACCTAAAATCAGGTCATTTTTCTGTGTCATATTTGAAGTACAGAAGGTCAAAACTATTTAATGTATTTGTAATATAATATGTGCTGTTCAATCGCTTTTACTGCCATGACATTCCCTTCCTGATGGAACTTCTCAGGGGAAGAATAGTAAGGAAGGATGTGGCATAAGAAGCAACTTCCCCTAAAAATGTATGAAGTCATTTGGTATTCATTGCACTGGCAACCATCAGGATGGATTGATTGAAAATACATCTAGTAAATGGAACCCCCCCCTCATTATTGGTGTGTGTTCTATTTAATCCATTTTTTTCAGTGTCACACTCTCCACGCTCCAGTCACACTCCTACACAGCAACAGCCACCTGCTCTGAACAGCACCCTTTGCTTACCTCTGGTTAGGATATTTCTCATTTGTTTAATATCTTTTCAGTATTAACAGACTGAGTTAGTACAATAGCAAATACAAAGGATGAGTCTGATCCCTTGACTTCTCTTTGGCATTAAAAATTGTAATCTACTCTATATTAACCAGCAAGAGACAAGGTTGTTTTAATAGAAATGAAGCTAGGGTTTGGTTTGGAGTACTTCACTGATTGCAGAAGGCTGTTCTGGTTTTTTTTCACTTTTTAGGTTTTTTTTCTTCAGGTGATCAATCCCTACATACTACTATTATGTTGAAAAACAACAGCCTATCTAAGAATTATGTTCATGTGTCATCAGTCTTCAACCTAAAGTAGGTTAGGAATATATATAGTTTTTGTCCAAAGATGCCTATTCATCATTATGATTCATGATGCATTGGAAAAGTTTCTCATGGTCAGTGAATTTCCTGACAAAAATGAATCTCTAAGACAAAAATAAGGGGGGGAGAGATATTGAAATAAAAAATAGCTAGCTTAGGAAAGTTAATTTGTTTCTTTGTTGTAAAAATGGTCTAGATACTATTATTTTCCCATTTCACATCAGGATAAACTCAAGATATTTGAAAATAATATGAAAGATGCATATGAAAATCTTTACTGAAACAAAGGAATAAGAGGTGAATTACAAAGTAATTCAGAGAAGTCTGATGATTAGGGATCTGATTTGGGATGCAAAAGACCCAGTTTTAAGCCTTTGGTATGCATTATTTAGTGGCAGGACATCGGTCCCCTGTTTCCCCAGTGACTGTTCTAACTTCTAAGCTGATTTGGCAAGTTGTGATTGAAGTTATCCTGTGGAGTTCTTCCGATTGTATAAATAATTGAATGGTTTTTTGGAGCAGAGATTTGAACCTCATTATTTCCCAAATGAGTACTCTAACTACTGGGTGGTACAGTTCCGCTTCTCGCTACTTTTCTCTAGTCCAATGAATATTCAATATTGTATATAAAGTGGAACTGTTCCAAGAAGAGCAACAGAAAAGAAGAACAAACTGTATTTTCTTTTTCAAACTTGGTTTTTTACTGTGTTTCTTCTTGTTAAAAACATGTCTGGCTCAGCACCATGCAGTCTGTCAAATCCCCTTCAGCCTCTTTAAGAACTGTATTTTGAAGGACCTTCTCCTCCCATTGGTCCCATTGTCACATCCTATCTTATTATTTAGTCAGTAAATTTTTAACATTCTCCTCCCTACCTTTTTGCAACACCCCTGATTTATGTGAAAGTTTGTTCCATTTTCATTGTGCTGGTTTTGGCTGGGATAGAGTTAATTTTCTCCATAGTAGCTAGTATGGGGCTATGTTTTGGATTTGTGCTGAAAACAGTGTTGATAACACACTGATGTTTTAGATGTTGCTAAGTAATGTTTGCACTAGTCAAGGACTTTTCAGCTTCCCATGCTCTGCCAGGTGCACAAGAAGTTGGGAGGGGACACAGCTGGGACAGCTGACCCCAACTGACTAAAGGGATATTCCATGCCATATGACATCATGCTCAGTATATAAAGCTGGGGAAGAGGAAGGAAGGGGGGGACATTCAGAGTGATGGTGTTTGTCTTCCCAAGTAACCGTTATACGTGATGGAGCCCTGCTTTCCTGGAGATGGCTGAACACCTGCCTGCCCATGGGAAGTAGTGAATGAAATCCTTGCTTTGCTTTGTTTGCGTGGGCGGCTTTTGCTTTCCCTATTAAACTGTCTTTATCTCAACCCCCGAGTTTTCTCACTTTTACTCTTCTGATTCTCTCCCCCATCCCATTGTGGGGGGAGTGAGCGAGCGGCTGTGTGGTGCTTAGTTGCCGGCTGGGGTTAAACCACAACAAGATTTTTCATAAGTTTTAGTGTGATCAAATTTTATTTCCCTTGCTTTATCTGTTGTTGGCATACGAGGCACCATGGCAAGGAGCAAGCGATTAACTTCAGTTGATCAAAAGAACAGAGGGGAAAAGGAAGACAACAAAAGGTAATATGACACTATTTCAAAGTGTAATGAACACAAAGGCTAGTATCCTTCTCTCTTTGGTATTATGTAGCACAGCAAAACTCTTAGGAAGACTTTTGAAAGTAATATTAAAAATAGCAGGCAGAAATGCATCTTTGCTGCTTATTAAAAAAGTAGATGGTTATAAAAAGTAATACTAAAAAAAGATACTACAGGAAAAATATTTCTTCCAGAAAAAGAAAACCACAAAGAAAGCTTGAAACTTTTTGATTTTAAAATAGAAGGCCATTCTGAGGTGAAAGAAAATTCATCAAGACAGCAGTGAAATATGGACAATACTCAAGAAATGGAATGTCCTTCACTATGCCCTATGACTAAAGTGTAGTTCATAGTGATTTATAATTCTTTTATGCTGCCTTTAACTGAAGTTCTTAAAAGAAAAGTGTTGAGTGTAGTCTTCGAGGTTATGACATCCATAGGAAAGAGACTGATTAGTGAGCCTTTTTGCTGTTCTGTATGACAATTCAGAAAATATCTCAGTTGCAATAAGAACTCAGGAGAAAACTCTGAGAGTTTTTCCTTTTGAGGAACACCATCATTAGGATGGAACAACATGCACTTTTTTAGTTCACAAATTAAAACAAGAGCCATGTTATTTTTATGTTTGCTTTAAAATTAAATTATTACCAGCTGCTAGCAAATGTGTTTGTTTGAGGAGCAATCTTGTACACTCAAGAAACTTATATCAGCCCAAGAGTCAGTCCCTCTGTGTGACAGTTGTCTGAAACATGCAAATCATTCCAAATTCCAATGTATGGACATGTCATACCATGTAAACTCTGGCATTCAATATTTCTCAGAGCTGGATATGCTATTCCACTGAGGTTTCAAAAATAACATATTTTGAGGCATTCAGTTTAACCTGTGGCAGCTGTAGTCTTTGCACCCACACTTTTCAGGTTTTCCTGCTTTTTTTTAGTTTGTCTATAGCATTTTGAACTGCCAGGGCTTACCAACCCCAGGTGTAGGAATGCAGACCTTTATTTCCTCAATGATCCTAAATGCCAAAGTGTATCTGAGTCAATCTTCTCCAATACATGATTGAAATAAGTACTGGATGGGATAAAAAGGTAAATTTCCATACTGCTAAATGACTTGAGTCTTTCTTATTCAGGAGATTAAAAAATGAAGACATTAGGTATTTAAGCAGCATTTTCCCTCACTCTGGAGGGAAAGCTCACCTGCAATTATTCTCCAGTGCCAGAGAAAGGAGCAACTTGTGGAGTCTACACGATTTTCTGAAATGTTCATAGAATAAGGTGCATCTTGAAGGAATGAGGTAATAAAACAGTCATTTTGAAATCTCGGTTGCTCCCAACTGGTAGGTTCTTCTTTTCTGCCTTTCTTACTGTTATTTCCCAATGCACTCAGTACAGAAACCCAGCAGATGTAGACAGAGACAATTGTGTCTTTGGTCAGCAAGCTGGCCCAAACCATAACACTCCCATCCATCACTAATTCTGCAATCATTACTTCCAGCAAATTAGAGTTCTAAATTTGGTCTGAAGACTGAAAGGCAAGCTTAATGGCCCTACAGAATATTATCACAAGCCATTGTTGACTATTTTCTTATGTTTCAAGTGAAGTCGTAATTATGGTGTCACAAGGCATTATGCCAAGAATCCCATTTTGTTTGAGCCCATTATTGAGCCCAAATGATCCCATTACCCAATTTTTTGCCTTTTGTGATTCAGATAGATTATATTTTTTAAATTGAGTTTCCATTTCCACTTTCAGCACTGATGTAATTCTACTTGTACTCTTTTCCATTACCATTTCTTGGTAAATGGATTAGTCTGAACATTGTTTTGTGTTTACTTTCCAGAATTAGCAAAAGAAATGTTCTAATGGATGAAGCATTTTTAAGTAAAATCCACTTTCCTTTGGAATGTTATACATCATTTCATAAAGAACTCACACTGTTTTTCAGCTGTTTAGGAAGCTATAGTAAACCTAGAATGGATATTCTAGATGTAGAAATGCAAGGAATAGTTAGAAGCCTTTTACCCTAGGAGACCTGTGCCTAAATTCTAACAGTTGGTAGCACAAAAAGTGGAATTTGTTGCTATCATGTAACTTATTGGTGACACTTGTACACTTCAAAGTTGTAATTCAGTGCAGCTGAATTACACCTTTCTTGCTAGAGATCCAGGGCTGAAGTACACAGACGAAAGGCAGAGATAGAACAAGTGGCAGAACTATGTTACACTGAGAAACAACCAGTGCCTGTCATTCTAAGTATTGAGATTGACAAGTCTACAGATGTATATTACATATTCACTCCATCAGATGATGTGGCTTCCCCTCCTTTTCTTCGGCTGTTTACTTGTAACTCTTGAGAAGGAGCTAGAATAAAACAGCTCTCCCTTTAGGGGTGACAGGGATACAACATAAGCCATACCCAGAGAAGCATCTTTGATTTGCTCTTCCAGGGCAGGTCTCAGTTACATCGGTGGGGCAGGAGAAGCTGACAGCATTCCCTGCCACAGCTGGCCAGCTTCAGGGAATGAGAACAGCATGGTGGATACAGCAAAGTGCACATACCTACACTGAGAACTCAACTGTTGTTATTGCAAGAAAGATAACTCCTTCTGGTATCTATTGACTTCTGTTGAAAACTTCCTATAACAATAGCAATATTCTCCCTTAAAATTTAAATATAAAAGTTATTTCATTTGCAGTGACTTATTTTTCTGATGGGATTTGTCGTGGTTTAAACCCAGTCAGCAACTAAGCATCCCACAGCTGCTCGCTCGTCCTCCCCCCTCCCTCAGTGGGATGGGGGAGACAATCGGAAAAAAAAGTAAAACCCGCGGGTTGAGATAAAGACAGTTTAATAGGACAGCAGAGAAAGAGAAAATAATAATAATTAATAATAATTATTATTAATAATAATAGAATATGCAAAACAAATTATGCACAATGCAATTGCTCACCACCAGCTGACCGATGCCCAGCCAGTCCCTGAGCAGCGATCGCTGCTCCCCGGCCAACTCCCCCCAGTTTCTATACTGAGCATGATGTCATATGGTATGGAATAGCCCTTTGGCCAGTTTGGGTCAGCTGTCCTGGCTGTGCCCCCTCCCAACTTCTTGTGCACCTGGCAGAGCATGGGAAGCTGAAAAGTCCTTGACTAGTGTAAGCATTACTTAGCAACAACTAAAACATCAATGTGTTATCACATTATTCTCATACTAAATCCAAAGCACAGCACTATACAAGCTACAAAGAAGAAAATTAACTCTATCCCAGCCGAAAGCAGGACAGGATTAAACTGTTCTCTTTTTTTTTCCCCTAAAGGTACTTTATTTATTTTTCATCTCATTTTACTTATAAAGGACTGTGCATCATGTGCTGGCTCATCCTTTCTTTCAGTGTAAAGAGAGATCAGAAAGATTTTAATCTCCTTTTTATTATTTGATGTGTTTCATCTTTTTCTTTACTTAATGCAATAGGGGATATATATAAAAAAATCTTCCTGTAAATGTATATACATATTTCCAGATATCAAAGGCTGAGATGTGGTCTGACATTTTTGAATGGCATATAATATGGCGGGATGTAGACTGTCTGTAAGTGCTATGATGTAACAGACAAACTATTTGGCTAGTGCAAATGCCACTTCCTTTCTCAATTAAGTCTGCTGCTGCTTAATACTACAGGCTACATTCTGAGGAGAGGAACTGTTCAGCTTCCAGGAGGAGACAATAATTTATTCCTCTAAACTGTTAATTAAAATACAAACACAATGGCTTTCGAATCAGATTTAGCCTGCATTATTGGTTCTGGGTTTTGAAATGGAGATTGTTGTTGGCAGCTGCAGGCTGCACACAAAAAGTTAAGACCTAAAAGACTAATTTCTGTTTTATCACATGGAAGTGCAAATTACCCCCTTTCTTTATGATGAACCGAACTAACTGCTTAAGCTCTAGAATATCACTGCAGAATTAGGCCAACCCACTGGGATAATTTCAGTGTTGGAGAATCAGCAGTAAATTTGGGTCTCCAGTAAAGGCAAAGTAATTAATAAAAATATAAGAGAAGCTAGTAATACATGAGGCTTTGCTCCCCAAAATACTCAAAGGTTAGGATTTAAAACAGCCTTATGTTCTTTCCTATACCTGGCTTACTTCAGGAAATGCATGTGGATGCTTTTCATATAGAGCTGAGCTGCTGTTTTCCTACTGCTGTGGGGATTATTCTCACAACATTTGAAAACATGATTTTTTTCTTACTTTTCCAGTATTCTAAGAACAGTAGTTTTAAAGCAGAGATATAGTGGCCCAATTATTCATATAGCTTGCTGAAGAGACAAGTAACTAACGCATGCAAGAAAAAAAACCCCAAATACCTGCAAATATTCATCTGAGCTATTAAACAAAATCGCTGACATTACTTTTGCATTCCTGTTGTGCTTTCCAGTAGTCATGGATGAAATGAGTTACTTTTCATGAATATTCACTAGAACAGTAAATTTAAGTGGCAATATATACATAAAAAAGCATATTTCGAATTAGTGTTTACTGTATTCAACAACAGAACACAATGGAGATAAAGCAATCAGTACAATCAGTCACAGCTGCCTGAATTTGGAATATTCAAAAACAACTCTGAAATAAGTTTTAGACCTTGTATAGAGTAAAATTTCAAACAAGCTCATAGCCATGACTAGTCACAAACAAAACGGGTTAAATACATTATTTGTCCCCAAACCAAATCTAAAACAATCTTAGAATTTTTAAGGTACTGTCTGCTATGGAATACTATGCAGTCTTCCTTACAAGCAAATCTGTCACCTTTTTCTTTATTCTAATAAACACAGGTGTTAGAAAGCAAAAAGTCCTGCATGATCATCTGTGCCATTGCTTTAAAGCTATTATTGCTTTCTGTACAATCTCTAAGGCTGCACCACACGTGCGTAAGTGGGCACCGTGCATGTTAGATGCCCTATGGAACACAGACTAGCCTTCAGCTGCTGCTCAGGGAGGGGCTGGTCTCCCAATAGCCCTGTGTCTTATCTGCCAGGCCTGTGCAGGTGCCTAAAATACCCTTGCCATCAAAGATGTCACTAGACCCCTACGCATAGACTGCCACAGTAGAAATCTGAATAATCTAATGTTAAAGAATTCCAGAACTAGGGCTTCTACCATTACTTTTAGGAAATCTCCCACAGTGAACATGGCCAAGTTTTAAAGACGCTCCCTTCCTTATATACTGAACAAGATTTTTCCTGACATGAATATCTTTAGTACACAAGGCTCAGTGCTGGAGATGCTTCTTGTACATTAGCACCAACAATATTTACTGCACAGAAGAATTCTTGCAACACAGTATAAGAATTCTCTGGAGCTAAGCCCTTACAAGGACTATACAACATAGCACAGTAAAGTCCCTTTGTGGAACAAGTACTTTACAAAGCTAGTACAGACTAAACGTTTCAATTTTTTGTCTGAACTTGCCTTGGAACGAATAATTTCTAAGTCATGCAGTAATTAGTTAGGTCATGTGGGTGCAGATGTGTTTCTGCAGCTCTGAATGTTGCATTTTGTTGTGAGCTCTTCTGTATTTCAGTTCACTCTCACCCTAACCTGAAATTCTTATGTTCGGTTGCAAGAAGCCTGAAAAGATTTATTTTTTTTTTAAACACAGCATTTAAAGGTCAATATAAAAGAACATCTCAATCATGCATTTTAATATGGAAATCTAAAGACTAAAGACAACAAGGAATTTGGCCTTTAGTTCTTTAAGACTTCTTAGAGGAGTTTCTTTAATAATTAACTTATTAAAAATGAATCTGTGCATATAAAGTATCTTTTGTTATTGAAGAAAATCTAATACACAGGAACATATTTAATATTCTATTGAAATGGGGGGGGGGAGAATAAAAAGGCAAAAGAAGAAAGCATGCATTAAGGTTCAGCCATAAATCAGAGACAGAGTATAGATAACTCCTGGCTATTTAATAAAGTGCCACACACAGGAGCCTTTCTTCAGAGAGTTCTCTGTTTCTGAGCCCTACTCACACATGATTGAGTGTATTTCTTGAGGTAGCACAGGCCTCCATCAGAGCAACAAACTAATGACATGAGGTAAAGACTCTGTAAGTAGAAAGGCCTGGATCAGTAGGCAACATGAACTATCCCTGTATGCAAGTGATATGCTACTGCTGTGGATTGCTTTCCTCTTTTATGTATTTGCACATTAAATGGTTCAGTTAACCATGGCTGAGGTAACCAGAAAGATGTGGAAGGGGCAAAAGACAAAAGAAGTAACAGCGCAAAATTAGAATGCAATGGGTAAGCGAAGTGAGGTCAACCAGCAAGGGGAATCTCAGTGAGGCTGACGCTGAGGGGAGCGGAGGAGGCAGCCAAGCAGTGAAAGGAAGAGAATGCCCCAGGACAGAGCTCTATAAGAACATTGCTAGCTTCTATTCCAAAAGAATAACCTAATGCTGAATCTACTCCTTTGTGGCACGAGGAAGAGGGTAATACTTTCATGCAGCCACAGAAATCACAGATTGAGTGAAAAATTTAGGCTGGCAGGGATCTCTGGAGATCATCTAGTCCAAATGCCTGCTCCAAGCAGGACTAATTTCAGGGTCAGATGTTGCTCTAATGTCTTATCATCCTCATGATGAAGAATTATTTTCCCTTTATATCCAGCAGGAATTTCCCTTGTAAATTGTGACTATTGCCTCCTGCTCTTTTGCTGTGCAACTCTGAGAAGAGCCTGACTGCCTTCCTTCTAACCTCCCTTTAGGTTGTGGAAGACTGCTACTGGATGCTCTTTCTCTTCTCCAGGCTAAACAACCCCAGTTCCTCCAGCCTCCTCCTGCATCATACGTCACAGCCTCCTAACCATCCTGCTGGTCCTCTGAAAGACCCTCTTCAGTTTGTCTGCATGTGCTGTACCAGGGGCCCAGTATTTCAGACACAGATTTATGCATGCAGATTAGAGGGAAATCATCTTTTCCACCAACCCGCTGGCTACAGTCTTGCTTATGCAGCCCAGTACATGGTTAGCCTTCATTGCTGACCCACATTCAGCTTGTGTACCAGGACCCCCAGCTCTCTTCCATAGAGCTGCTACCCAGACAGTCAGTCCCTGGCCAGTACAGTCACATGCAGTTATTCCACCCCGATGCAGGACTTCGCATTTGTTTCTGTTGAATTTTCTGAGGTTCCAGTCACCCCATTTCTCCAGCCTATGTTCCCCTAAATAGCAGCCCTGCCCTCCCATGTATCAATTGCTCCCCCAGTTTTGGTATCATCTGCAAACTCACAGAGGGTTCACTCTGTCCCATTATCCAGATCCATTATCTCTTGTTGATGAAGATGTTAAACAGTACTGGCTCCAGCATTGCCTTCTGAGGAACACCACTTGTAACTGGCTGCCAGTTAGAAAGAAGAGAGTGGGGAAAATAACTATACCTCATAGTACTGGAATCTTATTCTTGCTGAATTTAATCTTTTTCCATCACTTTCCAAAGCCTTCATATCTACTATGCATCTTTTTTCCTTTTAGTGTTCCTGCTCCTTCAAGGCTTTGTTTTAGCTTCCACATTATATTGGATATCTAAAAGACTTCCATCACCTGACAACAGCATGTCCCATTCACTGACTTGAGTGGTTGTTGTCAGAGGGAGTCACGCTCTGTTACCCAACACAGGAGGAATGAATTGCACTAATATTACCTGGTTATGCTAAACTGAACGCATTACACTGAAAACCAGCCTAGAGCTGAGATAATGCTTTCCAAAGTACTGATGGGGTTGAAAAGTTTTCATATGAGAACTTCATATTAAGCACTGATGTCAGAAGCTGTATTTTCTTCCAAAACAAGGGAGAGAGAGGTATTCTGCAGCATTATGTCAGCTGAGAAAATTTGATTGAAAGGAGTTATGTGTAGGGAGACCATGAACAGCGAGGAAATATATGGTTAAAAGTTTTGATTCAGTTCACAACAATCAGTTCACAACAATTCCAAGAACTGTTGTTAAAAACAACATGAGTGGTGTAGTGTACTGATGGGACAGGAACTTTCAGAATTTCCAAGATCCCTGTTATTTCTGATTATACATAACTTGGATCTGCACAACTTCCTTTGCTTTTTCAAGGAGTAGTTTAGTTTGCCATAAAAAGGGGCAAGGGGGGCACAGGAAAGAGAAGAAAGTTTTTATTCTATTCCCTGAACTGAATTAGTAGAGCAAAGTCATCTATTGAAATTTTCACTGTGATGTTCTAACACTTGAATCAGGAATTTATGTTTGCCAATACCAGAATCAAAAATTTAATTCTCCTCTACTGAACAAAATCCTTTTGAATTTCAAAATAGTTTTCTCAGTTTTCCAAGACTTAAAATCAATCCACTACAAAAAAATGAGACAGAAGGATAAAAATAAGGATAAAAATAAAAACAATTATAACATCTAGCTAGACCAGAAAACCACATAACATTTTCTCCCAGTGATAATGACTTGTGAAACTAAGGTTCAAACCCTTATAACAATCCAACACTTTATTAAAATATTTTAGGAAAGCTCTTTTGGCAGGTAAGAGCTAGAATGATGCAGGGGCCTCACTTATCCATGAAGTTTTGAGAAAGCAGATCTGGTGGGAATGATAAACTGAGTAGTTTTATGGCCAAAACAAATAAATGTGATTCTCTTCTGTGGCTCATTTAAGTTTTGATTATGTTGCCACCAGTCCCATATGTTGTTTTCATTAGTGACTCAGCAAAAAGGACAGTCTTTATGACCCCTGACTCTGCCTCTTACGTGAGTATATCTTGAGCATCCTTGGTGTATTACACAACTGTCCAGAGTGCTAAGCACAAAAACAGCCCCCATATTTTAGAGCAAGGAAGGAGGGCAGGGAGAAGAGGAGAAGGAAGATACAGGACCATGATTCAGGTCCCATCAACCTGTCTGTCTGTGCTATAAAATGTAGCAGGCAGCATGCAGCTATTTTAGGGAATTAAAATAACTTAAATTTAATAGCATATATAGTCTTCTACACTGAAAGGAGCTTTGCCATCTGACAGCAGTTTAACTCTTTATAGCTTATTCAGATTCTTCATTGTGTCATCTCAAATCACTTCCTAGACAAGGTGGGGTGACTTGGGTCTGAGGACACATGCACTGGGAGACCCACTACAGCCTGAGACTCCATGCTTCCTTGCTTATAAGACAGTCTCAGGTCTTCCCATGCAAAATTTTCCCCTCGGGTCCTAACAGCACTACAAGGCCAGTAGGCCAGTTTTGAGTTGAACAGTATCAGTGAGGCCACACAACAGAAATTCCTTTGGATTTCACATTTCTGCTAGTGTGAGTGACCCAGCGACGACTCTGCTTCTGGGTTCCTGATAGCCCCTGCATCCCTTCCCCTTCTTGGATGTGATACGGCTGTCCACGTCTGTAGCCCTAACACACTAGACAATTGGGAATAGGAAGCAAAGTTCACTCTCTTTGCCCTAACAATGAAAGCCAGACCTTTTAGAGGATGTTTCAGCTGTAGAAGTCATCTCTTTACAAGCTACCTATCACAATCTTTATTTTACAGGTTAGAAAACTGAGTTATCAAAAGCTGCAGTTACTTATCTAAGGCTCACCACTCAGCTGATTCAGCTTTCTCTGAAGAGAAAATATTAAAATTCAGCTCCCATACAAGGTATGAAATGCATGTAAAATGTGGGGAATATTCTTCTGAGGCTTAACAGATGTCCATACAATTTAGCACACAGAGATCATGGTGAAAGAAATTTCTGCATGATTAAGAGATGTAAAATAGCTGTATAAATTAACAAATTAATTTTTAGTCACGTATGCCACCCAGGACATGACACTTCTGTAGTATTACATAAGCTCTATATGTAGTGCAGTACATAGCCAAAAAGAGAAGTCTCTCACAGCAACAGCTTTAAGATCACTCTGATAATGAGCTGTATTCATAGGACTTAATAAATAAATAAATATTTCTTCCCCTTGAGAATGGGGAAGACTCAAAATGTTGTTAGCAATACCATGAAAGAAAATTAGGATGACTGGCATGAAAGCCTAAAGCTTTCCACAGGATCGGTCAGATTACCCAGATCAAGGGTAGGAGATAATACTACTAAAGATTAACACAGATGTCAGAACTGGAAAGCATGGTGCATGCCTCAAGCATGGGAAGACACACCGCTGGACCTGTTGTTTGCAAACAGAGAAGGACTTGTGGGTGAAGTGATGGTTGGAGGCCGTCTTGGGCATAGCAATCATGAAATGATAGAGTTTTTGATTCTTGGAGAAGTAAGGAGGGGAGTTTTAGCAGAACTGCTACCTTGGACTTCCGGAGGGCAGACTTTGGCCTGTTTAGGAGACTGGTCGACAGAGTCCCTTGGGAGGCAGTCCTGAAGGGCAAAGGAGTCCAGGAAGGCTGGACATTCTTCAAGAAGGAAATCTTAAAAGCGCAGGAGCAGGCTGTCCCCATGTGCCGAAAGAGAAACCGGCGGGGAAGAAGACCAGCCTGGCTGAACAGAGAGCTTTGGCTGGAACTCAGGAAGAGTTTATGACCTTTGGAAGAAGGGGCAGGCAACTCAGGAGGACTACAAGGATGTCATGAGGTTATGCAGGGAGAAAATTAGAAGGGCCAAAGCCCAACTAGAACTTAATCTGGCTACTGCCGTGTCCTGGTTTCAGCTGAGATAGAGTTAATTTTCTTTATAGTAGCTGGTATGGGGCTATGTTTTGGATTTGTGCTGAAAACAGTGTTGATAATACACTGATGTTTTAGTTGTTGCTGCACTGGGCAAGGACTTTTCAGCTTCCCGTGCTCTGCCAGGTGCACAAGAAGCTGGGAGGGGACACAGCCAGGATAGTTGACCCAAACTGACCAAAGGGCTATTCCATACCACATGACGTCATGCTCAGTATATAAAGCTGGGGAAGAAGAAGGAAGGGGGGGACATTTGGAGTGATGGCGTTTGTCTTCCCAAGTAACCATTACGCGTGATGGAGCCCTGCTTTCCTGGAGATGGCTGAACACCTGCCTGCCCACGGGAAGGAGTGAATGAATTCCTTGCTTTGCTTTGCTTGCGTGCGCAGCTTTTGCTTTCCCTATTAAACTGTCTTTATCTCAACCCTCGAGTTTTCTTACTTTTGCTCTTCCGATTCTCTCCCCCATCCCACCAGGGGGGAGTGAGCGAGCGGCTGCGTGGTGCTTAGTTGCCGGCTGGGGCTAAACCACGACATGCTGTAAAAGACAATTAAAAATGTTTCTATAAATAGATTAGCAACAAAAGGAGGGCTAAGGAGAATCTCCATCCTTTATTGGATGCGAGGGGGAAACACAGTGACAAAGGATGAGGAAAAGGCTGAGGTACTTAATGCCACCTTTGCCTCAGTCTTTAATAGTAAGACCAGTTGTTCTCAGGGCACCCAGCCCCCTGAGCTGGAAGACAGGGACAGGGAGCAGAATGAAGCCCCCATAATCCAAAGGGAAATGATTAGCGACCTGCTACACCACTTGTTAGACACACACAAGTCTATGGGGCCAGATGCGATCCACCCAAGGGTACTGAGGGAGCTGGCAGAAGTGCTCACCAAGCCCCTTTCAATCCTTTATCAGCTGTCCTGGCTAACCGGGGAGGTCCCAGTGGACTGGAGGTTAGCAAATGTGACACCCATCTACAAGAAGGGCCGGAAGGAGGATCTGGGGAACTACAGGCCTGTCAGCCTGACCTCGGTGCCAGGGAAGCTGATGGAGCAGATCATCCTGAGTGCCATCACACAGCACGTAGAGGACACCCAGGGGATCAGGCCCAGTCAGCATGGGTTTATGAAAAGCAGGTCCTGCTTGACTAACCTGATCTCCTTCTATGACAAGGTGACCCACTTAGTGGATGAGGGAAAGGCTGTGGATGTTGTTTACCTGGACTTTAGTAAAGCCTTTGACACCATTTCCCACAGCATTCTCCTGGAGAAACTGGCTGCTCATGGCTTGGATGGGCGTACTCTTCGCTAGGTAAAAAACTGTCTGGATGGCTGGGCCCAGAGAGTTGTGGTGAATGGAGTTAAATCCAGTTGGCGGCTGGTCAGAAGTGGTGTTCCCCAGGGCTCAGTATTGGAGCCAGTTCTGTTTAATATCTTTATACAAGGAAAACTGTAGTCATCCTATGGACTTTACTAGCATAACTATGTATATTAAAAACACCAAACTCTGGTGTTGTTACATGTTTGTGTAGCTCAAGCCTTAGGAGAAACACATTTTCACAGTGCCCTTGAATATTTCATACCTCTGAGCTTGTCCTAAGCATGCTGCTTTAGTGCTGAGTCTGCAGACATGGGCAGTGTAGTCATCTTCCCTAACTTTTGGTGTCAACAATGTAGATACCTATCTCCAAGCTAGCAGACTTCCTTTATAGTCAATGGAGTGGGAAGCCTTTTGGCATTTTAAGGGCACAATTCATCTGACCTGTTTTAGACACGTACTTTAAGAAGAGGTGAATCATGCATTAGAAATGCCTGTTTCTCTTCATTGACTGTAGTCTCCCAAAGACTAACACAGATGTACATTTCTCTCTCATATATGTCTGCTTTTCAGCAAATGAATCCCACCTTCCTGTTTTCCACGCTCTTTGTCTTTCTGGCTGTGTTGCTGTTAGTCAAACAGGACCACAGTGGAAGTACTCACACAGGCATACTCATATAATTATTTTAGGAGCACAGTTCCTGGCATGATTTTGGCTCATGCCAAACAGCAGTCTCACAAAGAGAGGAGGATCAAGAACCATTCTTGAAAGGCAGTTTGAATGCAGCAACCTTATTTTGCAGCATAAGAGATTTTAGACATATGGACATGAGCCATGCTATGCCCTGCAGCTTTGAGGCTAGAGAACTCTCCCTTTAGGTACTTAGACAACATGATCACTATGGTATCTGGCCACAGGTTGGAGAGCTGATTCCAGCCAAGTACAATAGTTAATCTCTGCCCCATCAAAGATGAAAGTTACTGTATGCCAGTGTGCTCACTGCACTCAGGAACTTTTACAATGTGGAGAATATAGCCTGTGACAAGTTTTTAGTTTATGGCATTCATAAATGCCTTTTATGAAGCATGAAGAAATCCATGATCAGATTTTAAGTGAGCATGTTTCAAAAATGTCATTATGTCTGTGACTAACCAAACACCTATGATTAGTCCTTTTATTGCTGACATTTCTAAGAGAAAATGGAAATGTTCTGTGTGGTAACCATCTAGCTGGCTCTCTAATTGCAGTCTGAGAAGACCTGCACAAACACGTATTGATTGTCATCCATTCTTACAAAGCATAAAAGTTCAGTCAACCTTCTAGTCACATTTCTCACATGTAGAATTGTAGAGGGCTCACCACAGAGAAAGCCCTGCCCCACACCTGTAGACTTCGTACTTTGACAACTAGACTCAGACCTACAGACTTCCTGGCAAATAGCCCCAATATGTGTGCCCATCTTTGCTGGTGCAAGTGCTGGGATCTCCAATAGATGAGTTTTCAAATGTGAGGATTCAGACTCTGAGTATATCCAGAAATTACATTTGTTGAGGTGAAATATCAAATATCAGAAAATACATTACTGTGCACTTATTCAGGAAATTGAAATAAAATAGAGCTGTCCACACTAGTTTTGCTAGTACTACTGGGGTTGATAATTCTTCCATGCTTACTAGCCAGCCAGCACAGGCAGCTGAAAATTTTGGTAACTGTGAGAACTCATTACAGAAAACAAGTCAGCCGGACAAATTCTGCTCACTTAGTACTGGTGTAACTCTGGAGTATATCTGCCTTAGTATTAACTTGGAATGGAAATTAAAAATTAAATATAGCTTAGTGCAGCAGAATTTGCTATTTAATCTCTTTTTCCCAAAGCTGTTAGTGACATTACTGTAAACTTCATGCAGACATTAAGTTCCTGAGACAGAAAGTTCTTTTACTGTGTAGGATGCCTACCCCAACGGGACTCAGACCTCCATCCTTTAGGCTGTAGCATTATACAGGACTTTGAAAGAAAACCCAAAAGTTGTCAAACATCGCACAAATGTCAGTTAATTTGCTTAGCAATCCCATCTATGCTCCAAATTCTATAACAGCTCCAGAGATGCTACTTTTATCTCCCTGATAAATAAGATTTTTATTCCTTATTCCTGCTGGGAAGCAGAAGCCATTTTATTACTACAAAATTTGGAGCAATTTTCCAATAGAAGGTACAATCCAAGAACCTTAAATAACATCAAGACAGAGACCTATTTCTTAGGTGATAAAAAAAGAAAGGACTTAATATCCAATATGTGTTCAAATGTGCTCTTATTCCTAAATGTCCTTGTTTTGAGAAGGTTAAAATAGGACCCATCCAACCAGCTCTGAAATGCTGTTGTTTTGATAGCAGTTATCATAAATTATGTTATGATAAAAGGAAGCTACACTTAATAGCTTAGTCTAAAACAGTGTCCTGGTTTCGGCTGGGATAGAGTTAATTTTCTTCCGAGTAGCTGGTATAGTGGTGTGTTTTGGATTTTAGTATGAGAATAATAGTGATAACACACTGATGTTTTCATTGTTGCTCAGTGGTGTTTACACTAGTCAAGGACTTTTCAGCTTCCCATGCTCTGCCAGGTGGACAAGAAGCTGGGAGGGGGCACAGCCAGGATAGTTGATCCAAACTGGCCAAAGGGCTATTCCATACCATATGACGTCATGCTCAGTATATAAACTCGGGGGAGTTGGCCGGGGGGTAGTGGTCGCTGCTCAGGGACTGGTTGGGCGTCGGTCGGCAGGTGGTGAGCAGTTGTATCACTTGTTTTTTTCCCTGGGTTTTGTTCCTCTCTCCTTCTCTTGTTGTTTTCCTTCTCATTACAATTTATTATTATTATTTTTGTTGTTGTTGTTCCAATTATTAAACTGTTCTTATCTCAACCCACGAGTTTCCTTTACTTTTGCTCTTCTGATTTTCTCCCCCCTCCCGGTGGGAGGGGGGAGGGTGAGTGAGTGGCTGTGTGGTACTTAATTGCCAACTGGGGCTAAACCACAACAAACAGTCACAGCAAGATCCTACTAGGCTGCTTTGTGGCTTAGCCAGAAGCTTGCAAGACATGAACAAAGTGAAAAAGGACAGGGGAGATCAGAGGCAAATACTCCTCTTCCATCATTCTGCCAGGTCTACTATATCACTCTATGGATTATGTCCGAGAGGAGCAAATGCTGTTCCCCAGTGAAATCAAAGGCGATGCTTTCGATTATTACAGAATCACAGAATCGTATAGGTTGGAAAAGACCTTTAAGAGCATTGAGTCCAACCGTAAACCTAACACTACCAAGACCACCACTATGCCATGTCCCTAAGCACCTCATCCAAACGTCTTTTAAATACCTCCAGGGATGGTGACTCAACCACTTCCCTGGGCAGCCTGTTCCAATGCTTGATAACCCTTTCAGTGAAGCAAAATTTCCTAATATCCAATCTAAACCTCCCCTGGTGCAACTTGAGGCCATTTCCTCTCCTCCTATCACTTGTTACATGGGAGAAGAGACCGACCCCCACCTCTCTACAACCTCCTTTCAGGTAGTTGTAGAGAGCAATAAGGTCTCCCCTCAGCCTCCTTTTCTCCAGGCTAAACAACCCCAGTTCCCTCAGCCACTCCTCATAAGACTTATGCTCTAGACCCTTCACCAGCTTCGTTGCCCTTCTCTGGACATGCTCCAGCACCTCAATGTCTCTCTTGTAGTGAGGGGCCCAAAACGGAACACAGTATTCGAGGTGCGGCCTCACCAGTGCCGAGTACAGGGGCACGATCCCTTCCCTAGTCCTGCTGGCCACACTATTTCTGATACAAGCCAGGATTCTATTGGCCTTCTTGGCCACCTGGGCACACTGCTGGCTCATATTCAGCCGGCTGTCAACCAACACCCCCAGGTCCTTTTCTGCTGGGCAGCTTTCCAGCCACTCTTCCCCAAGCCTGTAGCGTTGCATGGGGTTGCTGTGGCCCAAGTGCAGGACCTTGCACTTAGCCTTGTTAAACCTCATACAATTGACCTCGGCCCATCGATCCAGCCTGTCCAGGTCCCTCTGTAGAGCCTTCCTCCCCTCAAGCAGATCAACATTCCCGCCCAACTTGGAGTCATCTGCAAACTTACTGAGGGTGCACTCGATCCCTTCATCCAGATCATTGATAAAGATATTAAACAGAACTGGCCCCAGCACAGAGCCCTGGGGAACACTGCTTGTGACTGGTGTTCCCCAGGTATTGTATTTATTTTATTGTATTTTATTGTATTTATTTTATTGTATTTATTTACAATAAAAGCTGGAGCAAGATTTTAATGAGATTTCTTATTATGATCATTTTCTTAGGTTTTATTTGCTTTGTTGCTTTTTCAGTCTAGGCGTTTTGGCAGAACTGAAAACAGATCACAGTTAAGGCAAAATGTGTGTGCTTAGGTCTCTATTTAAAAATATTTTTTGTTAAGAATCAATGGGATTCAGTGCATTAGCATACTGACCTAAAGGTCAAAGGAGACAAGTTTTATTACTTATTCTGCCAGTAAATTGCCTTGAAGCCTAAAGTACCTTCTATTTTAACATGCCTTCTACCCAACATGCTGTGGCCTCCAATCTCAATGCCTTCTAGTGATGCAAATGGATAAGCTTTAAAGAAAATATCATTCGAACAAGTAGGTTTAGAAACTCTCCACTTTCATTGAGTGCTCCTGTTCACTCACTAAACTTTACATATAGGAAAATAAAGCAAATTGGCATTAAGTTCTCTTGGGCCTGGATCTAAAACAAAATAACTTTCATATAAATGCAAGTCCACCAGGACAGGACACAAAGTATGTGTTCTCGACTAAGTGCACTAATTCAATACATCCTGTCCCTATCTCCTCAGCTCTAAACATGAGCACATTGCTAAATACAGAGTGACCTTGGGAAATTAGAGGTTTTCACAGTTAAATCTATCATTGCAAAACATTACAAGTTTTTTTTCCCTTTAGAAAGTTCAAAATATAGACATCTTTAAATAGAGATTTTTCACAGGGTGCATCAGAAAATGTTCACAGCAAAAAGTTTAACCTGACTAATAATTTTCAAGGAAAAGGCTGTTAAGTTACATTTTAAAAATGGAGGGGAAAAAAAGTAATTTTGACTGTAAAAACTGCTTTAGCATGTGAAGCAGATTTAGGTATGAGGTATTATAAACATGTGTTTCTTGTATCAGCCTCTCTTCTAACTTTTGCAGCACATGCAATTGTGCTGGTGGTCTCTCCTGGTCTACACAAGTCTACTGACAGGACAGTCCACTCCTTGGTATAAATTACTCTCATTTCTTGAATGAAAAGCTTTGATGGTAAAAAGACATTTTCTTTAATTATGATATCTATGTCTGTATGAGGGTTTCTGCTGTGTCAGTTAGGATATCAGATTTAAATGCAGACCAAGCCAAAGATTGTGCCAGCTTTTCCATTAAAAAAATTATCTCAAATTACTCATTGCTTCCTGAAATTGTTTGGCTATAATTGCCCTGAGCTAGTTTTTGCCCAGAGCTGTCATTCTGCTTCAGGATTTCAGCAAAAAGACTATCTCTAAATGTGCTTCAAATATGAGAAAGCTGAAGAAAAAATACTTTCCATACAATAATACATTTTCATTTCTGGTCAAGGAACTTTGAGAAAGATAAATATTCTGGGGGAAAAAAAAAGTCCTCAATGAGGAAAAATGTCTTGGAAAAATGTTTTTGGAAAAACTGGTAGTGATGTTACTGAGTTATGCAGAGTTCAGAATTGTATTTTGGGAATTATTCTGGTTTCATCACTTTCTTACCCAAGCAGGACTGTGTGTGCATGTGCAGTTAAATTAGCTGATGGAAATATCTCCAAGGAAAGCATTAAATGGAATCATAATTAGGAAGAAAAAAAGTCAATGCTTGCTGCTCATATTCTTTGTTCAGTATTCAGGGTGAGAATTGCATTAACTTGTATTCTGAAGGCTGTAAATCAGCAAAGGGTGAAATTATGGTGTAATTCTCATGAACATATTTTAATGACCCTTCTTTTTTGCCAGATACTGTACTGCACATGTATTATCACAAGGTAGTTCTTAACATATAAGACACATGACTCTTTATTCAGGGTCTCATTCAACACATCTGCATCTTTGATGAATTAATGAGCTTCCTAGTTGAAAGTCTACCAGATGACTGTTACAAAAAAGGCCTCTTATAGTTTAAAGGGGAGCAAATATTTAAGTCAGAGAATCTAAGTTAGAATTGTATGACCTATATACAGTGTCCCTCTGTAAATGTTTATGCAATTCCCCTCCTACTGAAAATGTCACTCATTCAGCTGTTCCTCACCACAGATCAGAGTTTCACAAAAGCTTTAAAGGAAACAGGATGAGGAGCTTAACACCACCCCCCACCCCCACTCCCCCACAATTAAATATCTTGGAATAGAAGAATAAGTCTCCAAAGGCTGGAATGCTATCTTGAAGCTATAATAACAGTGCAAATCCTATTGCCCTCAAAGGAATAAAGTCAGAAAACAAGATCCTATGGGTTCAACGTGCATAAACTTGCCTCCAGCCCTGCATTTATGTTCTATGGGAAAATCCTTCAGGGCATGGACAGGTGATTATGTGTCTTGGAATACCAGACACAGGCCTGGAAGTTAAATTTCTAAGCCAACATCCTTCCGTCCCCGCTCCCTCAATTAGAAACAGTTGCTCCACATACCTTTATTTCTGGAGCCCAGCATGTTCTCTGTCCCCATGTCATAACCCAAAATCCCAGAAGCGTTTCTATTATCAGAGCTCAGGGAGAAAACAGAAGACAGAGACTCCTTGTAGGAACAAATCCCAGTCATTTAACCCAAAAACCAGCATGTGATCTTGACATGTGAGTTTGGCACCCTGCAATGTGGGTGCGTCCTTATCTCATATGGAGGTTATGGCCTTGCATTTAATTTTGGGTTTTTTTATTTGGTTACTCCTCCTTATTAATTCCCGTATAATGGGGGTCACTGTTCTTTTCAAGCAAGGTTATAGGTTCTAACAGAAATACAGTCACAAAGCATACAATTTGCACCTGTAATCAGACCCATGAAATTCAGGGTATAGATGAAAGATTTGGCAGAAAATATGTAAAGACTGCTGCCAGAACTATCCCAAATAAAAAATTATGGGAACTACTCAGTTTCTGGTATCCCAGTTTCAATCCTCAGACTTGACAAGCAGAGGTACACTATAGAATAACTAATACCAGGCTGTGAATATTTTCAGAGATCAGTGTGAGATTCTTCATGCATGAAGATCCATTTTTAAAGTTACCTCACCCTAGCTTCAGTCACTGCAGTTTTAACTGTGAAGCATGCTGAGCTAGCTTATGAAGATATTTATAGATTCCCACATAAAACCAGTGCTGCAAGTTTGCTAAAGAGATTTTTCATTTCTTTGCTTCTAATACACCCAATATCTTAGAAGCAACTAGTCTGGAATCACTTCAAATACACATGCAGAAATTCCATGCTAAGAAACTCCTTGTAAGTGGAGGGATCTGTCTTCCTATTTCAGTACTAATTGAAAAATGTTAGGCTTGTCCCATAGAATCTGAACTACAAAGAGAATTTGGCCAGATTAATCCTTTGTCTCATAACACACCCAAAGCATACACAGACGCCTCAGACTTGCACACCCTGGTCTGGTTTATTGCGGTAATTAAGCACTAGACCTGTCTATATCTTTTTTCTTTTTTTAATGAAGTGATTTAACAACAAGCACTATCAAACTTTGCAACATCATAATGCCATGCACGTGAATGTAAGAAAGCTCAGACAGTTTCTTGAGACTCTCTTGGACTTGAAAAGACAAAAGATATGAAATAAAGTTAAATGTCCATGCACATAGCTGACAATGGCTAAATTTCTGTTTGGAAAACAGCTGCAGTAGAATTTACAAATGGAAATAAAAATAATTAAATTCCCTAGGCACTCTAAGGGAGATCTGACCAATTTCTCAGGGATTATTTCCAACTCTATCAAAATGTATGGAACAGCTACAAATGCAACACGGTAATTTTCTAAATACATTGTGTGCCCATATAAGCTTAAAATGTATCCAACTCCTTTTGTTGCCTTGCTGTAAAATAACTCCTGAAACACACAGAGTATGTTTAGAGAGGAGACATTGCTTTATTCTGCGCAGGGTGCAAGGTGGAAAATTTCCACAAATCGAGCACCCCTATTGCAATTCTTTTTCAGTATTTATACATAAAAGTTAACACACCACACCTATCTAATACATAATCATTAGACTAATTAATCATCCTCTTCTTCCATTGGTCTGTATTTTCTCCGCTTCGAATTAAAGTCACAGTATGATTTTAATTCACTGCGCATGCTCACAAGGAGTGGGGGGGTAGTCCTTTCGTCCCCCAATTGGGTCGGTGGTCGCGATCGCCCCCTGCCGCCTTTACCTTTCCCCTAGTTACTGTTATTCCTGATGTTTTCATGGTTGTTGTGGTGTCCTTTTATCTTTACGGCTCTCCCGGTAAGAGGATGTTCCCGTTATTGGTCTTTGAAGGGTTACAGCTTCACATTCTTTTAGGACAAACATAGGCTTGTTAGTAAAATATGCAGTGCCCGTACCCTCTTATCTAACTTAGGCATTATCTATTACCTTGAAGATTCTACAATTCTCACAGTCTCGAATGCTAGTTTCTATTTCTAACTGTCTATGATTCTCACACTCTAGTATACTAACTTCTATTCTAACTGTGATCCCTTCTTAACTACTAATAACTCTTATACTATTTCTATTACTATTTCTATTTTATTCTAAAATATTCTAAAATGCATACTCATATACTAAAATATTCTAAAATGCATACTTGTTATACACGATTCAAGGTGACAAGCTCTTCAAAGGTCTATCTACATGCAGAGGTCTTCAAGGATGGCTTCCTCATGCATAACTCTCACGCACGGACAGCCTTATTCTCGAATATGTATATCATATTATTGCTTAGCTTGAATTTTTTGCTACATGGAGAAAAGTCATAGGCCTCCCACAACAAAGCATGTTCTCCTTTTTTTTTTTCCCCTAGTATTAGCAAAAACTGGAAATGTGATCACTGGACCTGAATGTGACATATCATTGCCCATCTGAGGGTAGGAGCTGTTTTGTTATCTACCTATCATCACTTCATCTCCTGTTTTCCCTGCCTCCTGTGCATGCTCCCTCTGATTCCTCACACTCTTGCATTTGAGAAAGAATTATTTAAGACAGGAAAGGGTGAACTCATATTTTTTTCATCAGAGACTACCTCATGATATTAAGGGATGCTCTGGATACTTTGGCAACCCAATTTTTTTTTTTAATTCAGAGATATTTCAGCTTCTGAAAAAAACAAAAAGCCCCAAAATATTTCCTTGTGAATTGTCTTGTAAGAATGTATTTGAAAATCTCCATAGGAAATTCCTGAATTATTTTCCCAGCTTTATCAAGGATCTCTCTCCTTCAGCATCTAGTGCATTACACTGCAATAACTTTTGTGAACTCTAGCAGAGCAGTGTGCAAAATGGAAAGCAAGTTACTTGTTGTGCAAGTGGAATAGTGCTTCAAAAGTGTTAGGGCTTATTTAAAATTGGCCCTTACAAAGGTACTGTGTGAAGATGATGACATTGGCAATGCCGTCTTGTGCCAGCTGTTCCAAAGAGGAGAGTGTTTACTTCCACCAGATTTATTTGCTACCATTGTCACCAAAATCGGGAATCAAACTCCTTAACACCAATGTAGTATTAAGAAGCAGGCATTCTTTATTACGGCACCGGATGCACGGGGGATCGTTCCACCTAGCGTGCATACCGCAGGTTGCATCAGCCGAAACTTATATTGTCCAGTTACATACATATGCATCAAATTTCCCAGAATGACCATGCATATTCATTCTATTTCCCAGAACTAATTATCACATTTGCATGGTCATTACGCATGTGTCCTTGAGCTCCGAGGGGCTTCCGTGGGGGTCTCTGGTGGTCCTTGGTGGTCGTACAGGTGTGTCCTTTAGTTGACCCCTTCTTCTGGACATGTGCAATCCCACCTTGCTTATGTAACTTGCTTCCCTTCTTCATGGTGCATGGTCCTTAACAATGATTTGGCACCCTTAACACAAACCAATTATTCTAACCACCCTTGACTCATTGTCAAGATGGGCTGGGGCTGTACTGGGAACATAGCAGCATGACCGTACTACTCCTCGTCCTATTGTCTTTGAGCATAGTAGCATATCCATAGCCATAGATGTACAAACACAACATTAAAGCATTGTCTACCCCGCTCCTATCTCTATGTTGCTTAGTTACAAAATAACAAACTAATCATTTTGGTTACACCTGGTTACATTTCCCCCCTTTGGAAGTTTTGAAATAATCATCTTTTCAATACTTCCACTCTTAATCTTTCATATCTCAACATAAGCCGGTGGCTTCTCTCCCAGCATTGGTGTACGATGCTTCATCACTGATTTCTGTGTCAACGTTTTCTTTAAACATTGATAAACCAAACAAATCACCAAAACAACTATAATCAAAATGATTAGTGTCTGTAACAACTCAGTTATCCATCCTTTAAGAGAAAATCCAAAATGTCCCAAAATTTGGCCTAACCAATTTGTTTGCATTTCACTCCTTAAACCTTGAGTCTGCTGTGCCACCCTCTTCGTATCATCTATTTGTTCATTCAAAGCAGCTGTAACATTTGGGATGTGCACACAGCAATCTTGATTTCTGTAAATCCACAATCATCGCCTAAATATATCACAGTCTCTTTCCCGATCTGGGCCTTGCTTTTTGATACTTGGTATCCTGCTTGTCCCAAAAAAATTCAACAAGCTGATGGTTACTTGTAAACAGTCCTCTCGAGTCTCTGCTGCTATCAGGGTGTCATCTACATACTGCAATATTATTCCTTCTGAATTTTCTTTTTTCCACACTTCCAATTCCTTTGCCAACCGATTACCAAATATTGTAGGACTATTTTTGAACCCTTGAGGTAGCACCGTCCAGGTGAGTTGTGTCTTGCATCCAGTGGTGGGGCTTTCCCATTCAAAGGCAAATATGCCTGGCTATCTTTGTCTAGAGGTATGCAGAAGAAAGCATCCTTGAGATCAAGTACAGTAAACCACTTATGTTTTTCTTTTAAGGATGTCAGCAAGGTATATGGGTTAGCTACTACTGGGTGAATGTCTTGAACAATCTGATTCATGGCTCTTAAATCTTAAACTAACCCACATTCCTTGCCATTCTGCTTTTTCACTGGCAATAACGGGGTGTTATATTCTGATTCACATTCTATCAATAATGCTGTCGTGGTTTAGCCCCAGCCGGGAACTAAGCACCACGCAGCCGCTCACTCACTCCCCCCTGGTGGGATGGGGGAGAGAATCGGAAGAGCAAAAGTAAGAAAACTCGAGGGTTGAGATAAAAACAGTTTAATAGGTAAAGCAAAAGCCGCGCACACAAGCAAAGCAAAGCAAGGAATTCATTCACTCCTTCCCATGGGCAGGCAGGTGTTCAGCCATCTCCAGGAAAGCAGGGCTCCATCACGCATAATGGTTGCTTGGGAAGACAAACGCCATCACTCCAAATGTCCCCTCCTTCCTTCTTCTTCCCCAGCTTTATATACTGAGCATGACGTCATGTGGTATGGAATAGCCCTTTGGTCAGTTTGGATCAACTATCCTGGCTGTGTCCCACTCAATGAGTTACTCATTGCTTTCCCAATTTGAATTTCAGAGGTTGTAAAAACAGCCGATTTTCCTTCCGCCCTGCTCCCACAACAACACTTATAGTTTTATGACTAACCCCCCTTTGCATATATTTAATACTGAATATGTTGCCCCTATATAAAATAAAAATTCTACTTCATCATTCCCCAGCTTTAATGTAACCAGGCGTTCAGGTGGGGTTGACTCCCCTGGTCTCCTTCAGTCCTCATCATTCAGAGTCATCAACTTAATTGCCTGCAGAGAAAGATCCAATTCACTCACTTTGGGACATTCCCTTTTCCAATGCTACAGGCAGAGCAACATCATCTTAAACTCTTATTCCTTCCCTGGTTTTTTCCAAAGTCAATACCATAGAATCTTGCGGGATAATCCCACACTGTTTTTGCCACTCCAGATGATTTCTCAAAACAAAAATAAATACCTCATAAGCTATTTCATCTCATTTACCTTTCCTTTTGCAAAATAACATTTATTACAAGATGGTATCATATTGCAATGTACTATTTTCTGGCCATTTCTCCTTACCTTTCAAAGTATACATTGGCCACCAATGATTGCAATATTCAATTAATTGTTTCTGAGTCAAAGGTTAACCCCCCAGATCTTTCCAATGTTTTAAAATACATCACAAAGTTGTTCATTGTGGGATGGGTTTTTTACTTGGAAATGTACCCATTTCCCAAAAGACTAGTGCTTGTGATTGTGCACTATCACAAGCACTAGTCAGAGGGACCCCAACCCTTGTTGGAGCTCCCTCTGGGATACCAGGCCCATGCCAGAAATCCCAACCTTGGAGACTTCAACCCCCCGTTGAAGACTCCCCCTTGGGCCCTGCTCCACAGGCTTTCGCCTAGCAGAGACTTACCAACCGAGGTACCTCTTTAGCCCAACCCTGCGTAGCTTTCGCCGCGCCTTACGAGCAGGCTTTAGTGGGACTCTGACCCACGTCCTACCTAAAGTTCTGTTACCCATTAGAAGAATGCCTTATTACCTTGTTCCAGGGGATCTTGCTTTGCAAGATCAAAAGATCAAAAGATCTTTGCCTTCATGCTTATCCTCCCCATTCTTTTATTGTTACTCTATAATGCTGTAACTGAACTGCCCTCATACACCTTCCAGTTCATATAGTTTTTTGTGCTTTGTTGTGTTGAAATTAAATGGAGAAAAAGGAAAGAAAACCATCTGAACAAACAAATGCACTGCTATGCTTTGGAAATAGTTTCCCTGCACATTACAGATATTCAGAATTATGATCTTTAAATAGGCAAAGAACACAGCCAGGGATGTTTCTGTAAGTGATAGGTAGTTTTATATCTTCAGTATGAGAATAAATAGCTTAATGGATAAAGGATGAATTCCATTCCAAGTAAATTGTGGAAAGATATTTTCACAAATATGACGCAAAGTTGATATGAAAGAACAGTATTACACTAAGATTTATACTAATTATTATGCTTGCAGAACAGTACACCATTTATCAGAAGCTTAGTTCAGCATGCTTTAAATTAAAAGCATAAAAAATGTATGATGTACACCATCTCCCTGGGGGAGCTGACTTTATACTCACAACATATGAAAACGGTTTCTTCTTTTGGGATAGTCTGATGCATGTCAATCCTTTTAAAGATTCTTTAAAAAAAAAAAAAATCTTGACATTATCCTTACTAAATTAATAAAGACTAGCATTTCCAAGAAGCGCAAGGGAGTGTGGATTTCAGTCTTTCTGAAACTGGACAAGCAGCTCTTGGATTCTTTCGATAATCCAACCCAAACAGCTAAATCAGCAGGCACTTAAAAGTGGTTATTGTGTTTTTTACTTGGAGTAGTCCAGATCAGTTAAAGGCAGATTTAATTGCTGGAAACATGATTGCTGGCCTAACCATTTAAAAATTTAAAACTGAATAAAAAGGTG